>NC_049219.1:7658691-7691191 GCF_013347855.1 Anguilla anguilla | reverse complement strand
GGGGGTGTAGGAGGCAAATGACCCAATTTCAAGCAAAATATGGCATGCGCCTAAACCCCCCCCCACCCCCCCACCCCCTCCACCGCTAGGGCTCCCCAACGACGGACGTCATTCTCTTTCGCTGCCGCCGGCTCGCTGTCAAACATCAGCGGCTCCGGAAAAGGACGGAAGAAGAATAAAAAAATTATTATTTTTTTTTTTTTTTTAAACTTTCCGCTAAACCTTGCGGGCGCTTTCTCGACTTCGAGGGGGGGGGGAAGTTAATCCGTCGGCATTAGACCGGCAGGAAGTCAGCCGCTGTTCTTCTCGGCATCGGGGGAAAGAGCTAATCCGTCGGGACTTTTAATTGCTTTCAGCGAAAGGGGGAAAAAATAAGGGACCGGGAGCGGGGGACTTACGGTCTCAGTTCACAAATGAACCGGAGCTTCTGGGGTCCTGGGGTTAACCCTCAGAGAGAGAGACAGAGAGGAATTGTGACTCCCCGCCTTTTTAAAACGTCGCTCTTTTTTCTTTAAAAATAAAAAAATAAAAATAAAAAAATAAAAAAAAAAATCCATCCGCCAATGACTGCAGATGTTTGGGTCGCTGATTAGGTGGGCGTGTCCCGGAGGTTCCCGGAGTTCCGCCATTCAGACTCGGGACAGTCGGGTCCGGAGTCTTATTATTAATGCGTCAGAGTGCCAAATCGAAACCTGGACGGAACAAACACTTCGGCACAAATTATTCGACCCTTCCCCGCCGTCCTTTACAAGGGACAGAGAGAGACCCAGCCGCGGTCCTTAACCTCCTGAGGAAAAACGTCGCATCTCGAAAAAAAAAAATTCACTTCTTGAAAATGACAGGAGGGGTCCCGACCCACAAGACAAAGAGAGAAGAAGCCGTTAAAGTCCGGAGAGAAGAGCGGGAAGGAGCGCCATTGGACGAAACGGACGCGTCTTCCCGCCACGCCCTGAGGGACAGCCAATGACGCGAGAATGCCGTAATGGCACACATCTGTCATCTCCTGCGTCGCTCATCTTCGTCTTCATCGTCGTCCTTCGTGCGGTTATCATTATGGACGTGCGACGGGGGAATTCTGCGGCTCCGGTAATAGCTGATATTCGCGAGGCCAGACTCGCTGACCGCGATACCTCCACCTCCTCCCTGTTCTGCGTTACAGCACAGAAGCAAACCGCAACCAAGTTTCAAAATTCGCGGAAGTGGATGAGCAACAGGCGCCAACTTCGGCGAAATATTCAAACGTAAAAAATTTTGTTTGTATAACAAAATATTTCAACTCGCAAGCGTTGTTATTTAGGAGAGCGTCTAGAGCTCAGAGTCTAGAGAGCTACTGAGTACTCTGCCTGTGAATTTGGCTGGTACAGTAAGAACGATCAGTTGCCATTAATAAATAAGGGGGTCAGGCAAGAAGTTTTCACTTCATTTACAGCTGAAGTTCAAATGTCTGATGGGAAGGACGACCCGCCTGACCACATCGTAACATTCGTCGGGTCAAAACGGCGCCCAAAATATTTGAAATCGAACTTGAACGGACTAACCGGAATGGCTCCACACCCACCTGGACACAGTCAGGGCGACCTTTCCTTAAAACTTACTGTCCCCAGAACCTGAGCCCATTCCCAAGCACGCTGTATTTTATAAAGATGTTCCACCAAGTAATTTTCAGTAAATCCTTAACTGGGTATTTAACAAGCTTCATGCACCCCCGGTGGCAGTTAAAGGGAGAAGACAGCGCATTTATTCAAACCTGAGTGTTAATACTTTTTTGTTTCGTGTCATTAACATTTTATAAATGACGCTCGATTTGATTCGCAGGTTGTAAATTATTTTAAATTGATTTGTGAAATCTTCCGTCGTTTTCCACGGCAGCGTTCTTCCAACTTGGCACCTGGATACATTCCCATCAAGCATTGCACCAACACCAACACCATAGACGTCACAGAGAAAGAGCCGTCGCTGTGAACTGAGGGAGCTTGAGGCAAGGGAAACATGGAAAAGACTGTGTGCACTGTGTATCAAGAGAAAGCTAAATCTCTCAAACAATATTTACCTAGGAGGTTTTGGACCTTCGTGGATTTTGGTAAGGCATACAAGGCACTCTGGGATAAAGGAGTCCTCCAGCCCCTGTCTGGCTGCAGTGGTTCACTGTATCTGAAGCACCACAGACGTCTTCTGTGAATGCGGTCCGTGGGGAGCTGGAGATTTCCTGGCCTCGTTAGAGTAACTACGAGTCCTACAGCACGTCACCCATAGAGACATATGCAGTAATGTATGTTACTCTCAAAGAAGCAAAGCACTCTGGGATTAGGGGGGGCGGTGAACTTTGGGTTTTGCAATAACAAACAAGGTAGCTCCACTTCCTGGAAAAAAAAAAAAAAAAAACACATTCAAGGCACTTGCTGATTCATTTGTCAAACCAGACATATGTCCAAAGCTCTGACCTTAAGGGACCCTTTCAAAGTCTCGGCAACAACCCGTTGGGCCAAAAACAGCCAAATTAGCAGCTGAAAAGGCAAGGGCACCATTTAGCCATTTTTCAATGCTTGTATCACACCTAACCGTCACAGCACAGCCTTTGCGTGGGCCAGCCAATCTGTGTTTCTGTGAACAAGGCTTCCGACAATACTGCAGGCTATTACCGGTCCCGTTATGATGTCATCGAGTTGGAACATAAACTGACTATCGCTTATACAAAAAAAAAAAAGAAAAAAGGAAGCGAGAAACCCGTACATAAAATATATATTTTGCATCAGCGTAATGGGGCATTAGCATTAGCGATTTGCTCCACATCCGCATAACTTTTTACGGGCCGAAGCCAGGGCCTTGGTGGACCCGGTTGGGCCCCGGGCCGAAGCCAGGGCCTTGGTGGACCCGGTTGGGCCCCGGGCCGAAGCCAGGGCCTTGGTGGACCCGGTTGGGCCCCAGGCCAACGCCAGGAAGGCAGACAGACCGCAACGCTTCCCCAGGCCGGCTTCGGTTCTGGGAACCTCGCGATTCCTCGGATAAACGCGGCAGGAAGCACGCGACCGGCTCACACCGGGAATACCGGCTGGGGCGGGGGGGTTGGGGTGGGGGGGGCATCGCCGGGATGGACCGCGGGAGCCGGCGGACTGAGAGACGGACGGCCGGCAAGGCGGGAAAAGGAGAAGGGCGGTCGTGAAACCAGACGGGGGTGAAAAACAAACGCGGGTTCGCTCGTTTAAACGTATTTCAAAATTATGAGGGGTGGGTGAGGGGGGGGGGGGGGCGGGGGTGGTTTTGTCAATCTGGGTAAGAGCATGCTCAGTAGACGCGATAAGCAACACTTCAAAAAAAGCTGCGCGTGAAATGTTTTCTGTGAAATGAAAGATACCGCTAATTATTAGCGCTGAAAGCTTTCCAATACAGACGAGACAGAAAAGGGGTTAGCTCTGGTGAGTTATCAGGACACAGCAGGCTGCATCAGAGAGAGAGAGAGAGGGGGGGGGGTTGGGGGGGGGGCGGAGGGAATGGGAAAGGGGGAGGGAGGGAGAGAGAGCAAAAGTGAGAGAGATAGCGGGAGAAAGAGGAAAAGGAGAGAGACACAGAAAGAGGGAAAGAAGGAGAGAAAGACTGAAAAAGGGGGTGGGAGAGAGAGAGGGAGGATGGGACAGTGGGTTTTTAAACTGAGAGAGAGATGGTGAAGACGGTAATAAGAAGGGAAGATGAGGAAAGGGAGGCTGTGGTACATGGCAAGGAGGAGATGGAGAAAGGGCATGATGGTGATCTTTCAGCAGGGAACCGAGAAACACTAAAGCGGATCTTGTTACAAAGTATAAAATGCTTAAATAAGTACAGGTACTGTATAAAGTACAATAAAACAGGCATTGTGGTAAAATAAAATAAAAATGGGTCCACCAATCGCAGTGTGCGCTGGTAACATCCAAAGCAACAATGTCAACAGTGATTGGTGGACAATTCCCGGTCACTCCGACAGGGATTTCAGTACAACCGAAATCCTTTGTGAACCATACAAGAAAACATCTGTGAAAGTTTCAACCCATTCAAGAGTCAGGCCTTACTTCCTGTTAACTAGCATTTGCCAAGAACTTTGTGAGAGCGGTATGTCAAAATTCTTTGGAGTAGTGCAATTCTTTACCAACTCTAGCCATTACAGGGTCAAAGTTTACAAAACTGTTTCTTTTCTTCTTTTTTTTTTTTAGAAAATTCTAAATAGTTGAAAATCTAGTCGGGCGCAAATAGATGTGGCGTATATAGACTGATTTGGCTTGACCAAAGGAACTATTAAATACTTATTTTTCTAAACCATAAGGTTCAAAGGTTGTAGACCAAAACATAAAAGCGACCGTTATAGCGCCACCATCTGGCTAATCTGTATCATTTTTTATTGCCTGAGTAGCGGAGGGTGTTAACAACCTATCTATGAAATTCAGTAGCTCAAAGCCTAGTTGTTTTTGAGATCCAGATCATTTTAGCGTGGAAAAATATCCTGAACAAAACCAGTAGGGTGTTCCAGCACTTCGTGCTTGGACCTCAAAATATTTCGTTTATTATGTGCCTTTCAAGGTTCCCGAGGACACAGTGAATAAAGTTCTTTCCCCAAAAGTTAGAAAAGCCAAGCCATCCACACTGAAAGATATTTCAATTATTTTTTTTAAAGAAAGAAAGAACGATTTGTGGAGGTACATCCATTTCTTGTAGGAGATTGTTCGTGTCAAGGTAAGGGATCTTTCCATTGCAAATAACTGCACAGGAATGTGCGAGAGAATACACACGAAGGGCACTTGTTGGAACAGATGATTTTGGTTATCAAAGCTGAAGGGACCAGCTCCTCCCCCACCCCGCCCGACCCCGCCCCACCCCGTTGTGTGGCTCATCTTATAGCGACACGTACCGTAGCATCCGTTACCGCTCACCGAAAGCAGCGGCGTTGGAACAGAGCGCCGCCTTCGGGGGGGGGCGATTTTGACCCTCGCCTTCGGTGACGGCCATATTGGGGAAGCAGGGGAGGCCGCTGCCTTGACGTCTCTCAAGCCGAGAATCGGACGTTTCCTCGACAAATTAAACTTTAAAAGCGTGATCTGTTCGTTCAGAGGCGTTCTACCTGAGATACGGCCCCAGGCGCTTGTAATGATCCGCTTACTCTCCCTACCCAATCTAAATATGTTGTGACAGGGTTATTCAAACTCCTATGCTCAGTCCCAGGGGCTGGCTGTGTTCCAATTCTGCTCTGAAGAAACTATATTTGAATATATGTACATATATATATATATATATATATATACGCACATATACACACACGCACGCACGCACACACACAATCAAAAGTCAAGTGAAGTACACAGGAAGAATTCCAGTGAGCAATCACACTTTTGTTTTGCTTTTCATCTGAAGAATGTGCTGATGTCACAGGAAAAGATAAGAGGGCACATCAGAGGAGGAGGAGGAGGAGGCTACAGAGGGAGGAGGCGAGCGGCTGGATTTTTCCCATCCGCGGGACGCCACGAAGAGGAAGCAGCTTCGCGGTTCGGATTGGGAATCGGTACGATCTTATCCAACAGACGAGTGACTTAACCAAGAAACCAAACGAGCAAATGTACGGTGTCTTTTTTTGTACAATAGATTAGCAATGCCTTGGCGGTCAAGAAAATAGTCTAATGTGAACGCGCACCGTAATCGATTTGGCGAAAAATAATTGTGTGTGACACAACCTCCGGTCTACACGGTGCTTTACTTTTTAATTCATTTGACATTTGTTTTGGGAAGCCAGATTGAATAACTTAATGAATTTGTTTGCGCTGTCACATTTACTTACACTACCGACGAGCGGACGGGGCAGTTGGGTAGCGAGCACGCCTCTGAGCTGGCCCTCTCGCGTTTCGCTTGCACGTTCATTTAAATATTCATACGTTGAGGTTGTTTGGCCTCGCCGCGCGTCCGTCAAGTTCCCGGACAGGCGGCGACCCGAACCGCAGCTCGCCGGTCTCCGTTAACTCCCATCAAAACGTGCATCTTGTCGGTTTCGTCCACCATCTTTGGCATCGCGGAACACAAGGGGGATGAGAGAGGCCGGTGACATCGCATGCCTGACGCGACTAAAGAAACGAAGACATCACAGTCACGTGCAAATATAATCCAGAGCCATGCCCCCCCCCCCTCCCCCCCCCCCCCAGCCCCAGCCCCACCCCCTCGCTGTCCCATTTGCACGCGACACATTCTGACATTTTCGTACATGCCGTTCTGCTCCTAAGGGGCTCGTTGGAGTTGGGTCAGCCGAAGCTTGATAACAGCCGTCTAACCCGCCTGCACGGAGTCGAGCGCGAGCTCATTTCCATTCAAATAAGTTCCCCTCTACCTGCCTCAGTTTCACACTCAGGCATTTAGCGCACGTCCCTCATTGCGTTAATTTAGCCGACGCTCTTATCCGCAGTGACTTACACTATAGCGAGAAACGCGAGAGCATTCCCCTCCGATTAAAACAACCGGTAGCGCCAGACTTTGTGTGTAAGAACAGCCCCAGAGCGACGAGCAAAGATGCCGATCTAAAAAAAAAAAAGATGCTCAACAAAGACGAATTTCCGAATACGTTCAGATTCCATCGGGTGGACGAGCCCTAAGCAGGAGCCAGTGGGGTGGGGGGGGTGGACTCTTCAGCGGAGGTGAGATAGGGACACCGCGAAAATAAATAATAAATTTGCTAGTTGGCTCAGGCCTCGAGTCTTTGATGAGTTTGTTGAAAGTCGTAATGGCACTGTTAAAATATAGGCTTTCTGACTGAGGATCCGTCTGCTGGCAGCACTGGGCTTTCAGCGAGAGAGCCTAGGCTGAGGGGGGACAAAGGCTGAGCCGTAATATCAGCGTGTGTGTGTGTGTGTGTGCCTGTGTGTGTGTGTGTGCGTGTGTGTGTGTGTGTGTGACAGGAAACCATAACAGTCATGACCAGGTCTGAAAATGACAGACGTTGACAAACAGTCCCTTGGTCGCCACGAACCGTGGGAGGAGGTCGCGGGGGGGGGGGGGGGGGGGGGGAGGAGGAGGAGGAGGATGAAGGACATGACCTGAGAGGGTGAGGCAATTTACTGCACGAGCAAACCATAAGACACGCCCACTGCAACTCAATGCCAGCCAGCTGAAGAGTAGAGGGGTAAGGCTGCCACTCAAGTGTCTCTCACACACGCGCACACACACACACACACGCACGCACGCACGCACACACACACACACACAAACACACGCACACACCACTCTTCCATCAATCTTAAATGCAGGAGCATCATACAAACATGCAGACGGCTCTATTGAGAGCAACGCTGTGATAGTGAACGTAATGACATAAAGACAGCGTTAACACCGATGTGCACGCACTTCGTATAAGGGAAGCGGGGGTTCCTCTCGTCTACATCAGACGCAATTTGTCCAAAGCACAAGAGCGTTCGCAAGTCGAGCGGGGGAAACTGATGACACAGCTCCGCACTGCTCTTCAGCACCAAGCGAAAATACACGCTTGATGACTTTGGGGCAAATTTTTCCTTCAGAGGCGAAGTAGATGCATTTTCTCAGGGTCTGGTCCTCTGACTCGGCCTTGAACCCGAGCCGTCAAGTGAGGGCACTTCGTTCCACACCCCCCCCCCCCCACAGCCCACCCACCCCCACCCCCACCCCCGGAGGTCACGGAAGGGGTCCCCTGAATACGTCAGAAGCAGAATGGAGGTGGGGGGGGGGGGGGGGGGCTGGCTTGCGGACAGACTCCCACCCCCCAATGGCAGGAAGGCTGGTGACACGAGCAACTGTCCCGCTGACTACAGACTGACTGCTTCAGTATTTATCAGCGAGAGAGCAGGGGCAACCGGTCAGCAACATATACAGAGAGAGAGAGATAGAGAGAGAGAGACAGAGGGATAGAGAGAGAAAGACGGACAGAAAAAGTAAACCAAAGAAGAAGAGACAAAGAGAGACATGTAGAAGAAACTGAACTAAAATCGGGCTGAGAGAGAGAGAGAGAGACAGAGGGATGGAGAGAGAGAGACACACAAAGACAGAGGGATAGAGAGACAGAGAGGGAGAGCGACAGACAGAGATAGAGAGAGAGACGGAGGGATAGAGAGAGAAAGACAGACAGAAAAAGGAAACCAAAGAAGAAGGCATGTAGAAGAAACTGAACTAAAATCGGGCTGAGAGAGAGAGAGAGAGAGAGAGAGAGAGAGAGGGAACAAACAGTAAACGTGCGGACTCAAACGCCCCAGAGACCGCAGCCCGAGAGTTTACTCCATCCCCTCTCGGACGCACGCGCACTCCGCCGAGGGACGAGAAACAAACTCTGAACACCCTGCCGCACGTGTGGGACGGGAGGAGAGAAAGAGAGAGGAGAGAAAGAGAGGGAGACTGGGGGGGGGAGGGAGGTGGGCAAGTGAGAAAGAGAGGAAGAGCATACATTAGGGAAGAGAGAGAGAAAAACAGAGAAGAGGGGCTGGAAGAGAGATAAAGGGAGAGAGGGAGAAAGGGGGTGGGGGGTTGGGGGTTTTGGGGGGGGGCAGACCAATACAATCAACAGAAGCAGCGGGATTCTCACCGGCGCAGCCGCTACAAATTCGAGCCGTCAAGCCGCAAGCAACGGCGGCCTTCGCCCGAGGGATTTAGCACCTCGGGATAAATTAACGATTTTGGGGGGGGGCGGGGGGGGGGGGGACGAGTGCCAGATGACCTGCATTTCACCCTCGCGCGTTGCCCGGTCTCTGGCGCAAGGGAAGTAGAAGAGGCCGACGCAGGAAACAGCCGTCGCCTCCGAAGGGTCTTTCGCCGAAGCTCGGAGGTCCTCCGGCAGTCCATCATGCACCGCGGGGAGCGCGGAGACTCGCGCTTCCCGTGGAAACGATTCCTTTACAAGAGGTCACGTTTTTAATTGGTTTAAACGGACGACTGACGGGCGAAATCGCTGAGGTCTGAACCGCTCAGAGTGTGGTTCGCTGACACCGAGCTCTCTGCGGGTAATAGAGCGCACACAGACAACAGAAATGCACGGCAAATCGCCACAACCTGAACCGAGTCCAATTACTTTTAACAGAGAGGAGGAAATAAACTACGGAATAACTTGAACAAGTTTTCAAAACCCTTAATTGACAAAGACACAGGGCTGGAAAACAAAAAAACAAACCAAACAAAAAAAAGGACAGAATACTTACTGGGTGCCCAGGAGAGTGTTAGTTTATTCCCTGCATTACGCGTTAGAGGAGAAAGACAGCACAGGGCCTATGCTGAATTTTCAGCCATTCTGTTAACTGCAGGTTTCCAGCAGAAACTTATAAGAACGGCTCAGAGGGAAAAGGCAAGGGAACCGCACAGGCCAGCAGAGTGTTTCACCACAGCGGACTGGTAGCGCACTGCGGATGTAATGCTAATGCCGCTAGCGCCACGTGAATGCATTTATATGGCGACGTGCTAGCGAGCTAATCGGGCTTCAGGAGCGACCTGCTAGCGGGCTAATCGGGCTTCAGGAGCGACCTGCTAGTGGGCTAATCGGGCTTCAGGAGCGACCTGCTAGCGGGCTAATCGGGCTTCAGGAGCGACCTGCTAGCGGGCTAATTGGGCTTCAGGAGCGACCTGCTAGCGGGCTAATCGGGCTTCAGGAGCGACCTGCTAGTGGGCTAATCGGGCTTCAGGAGCGACCTGCTAGCGGGCTAATCGGGCTTCAGGAGCGACCTGCTAGCGGGCTAATCGGGCTTCAGGAGCGACCTGCTAGCGGGCTAATCGGGCTTCAGCGGCGAGTGACCAGCTTGCATCAGCAACTGGGGGGAACCACCGGAAAACGTTTCAAAGACACGTCTGCACTGTTTTTCTCAACTCGCTGCAAACTAAAAAAAGAATTTTTTGAGTTAACTTTTCCAGCGGGGAAAATGCATCATCTGGCTCTGATTGCCACGTAGCTGGAAAGCTGCGCTTTGGGAGTGGAGGGGGGGGGGGAATCATAGCTCTAACACATTTATGTATGTGCCCCACAACCACTATGTTCACAGGAGACTCACCTGTCAAGCTCTCAATTATGAGCCTAACTCCTCTACTCAGTACGGTAGGGCCCAACTAACTTTGAGGACGTGCATCGCGCGGCAGTGACCCCTGCTGGTCAAATCGAGCGACCTCAGGCTGCAAGTCCACCTGCTGAGTAAGCGCTGGTTCTCGGGCCCTTGTGGTTAAAGATGTGAGGTCACTGCTGAGGATTGTTGCCGTTTTAATAAGATGCTTGTTTATTTCACATAAGAAGGCACGCCAAATATTCTTCAAAGTCATAGGCAACACACTGACTACCTGATCCAAGTCCTCTGCATTGTACTGAGATCTGACTATTTTCAGCAGCGAGAGAGAGAGAAGGAAAGAGAAAAAGAGAGAAACAGAGACGGAGAGAGAGAGAGGCCTGTAATTCCGCATGTGAAGATCCAACTTGTTTCCTCTTTTTTTTTTGACAGAGAACGCAAAATATGATCCTTATGGAATCCATACAGCTCATTTTTACAAACCCTAGATTTACACTTTGCACTCTCAGGAAGCAATCATGATATGCAAATTCCTGAAAATGATCTGTGGCGATAATATTTCTGACTAGCGCACAGTAACTCACAGGTTTCCCCCAGCGCACAGCGAGCCTTTACGAAAGTGAGCTCGGTGCGTGTGGTTTCAAAGGAAGCTCATCGACCACCTATGGGGTGCAACGTATCTCCCTCAGTTTTGTCCCCTGTAGGGGACATGAGCCTGTTAATCTCAAGAACCATAATATTCAACTAAGCTGAAACCACCAGCATGACAAAGGGCTTGCAATAAAAAAAATTTGAAAATATTTTCACTGGCACGTGTATATAGAGGACACTACTGCAAAATAAATAAATAAATAAATAAATAAAATACTTTTTTTCTGCTGGGTCACAGGAAGATGTGGTAATTTCAGAAACCAGGTGTGAAGTAAGAAATTGTTTGCTTCTACACAACCCTCAGGAAACTTTATTTGTGGGAAAAAAATGCAGAGACACGGGAGGGAGCTCCTTTCCAATGCAAAATTTCAGGTAGGCCACGCGACAGTAGGCATCATTGTCGGCGCCTGCCCATAACCCCTCCTGGGGATTTATTTGCTTAGGCCCACCTGCCTCTAGCTGATAGCCTAACTGTTAACACCGTTAAAGAACACCGTCAATGCAAGGCCAATAACTGACCAATAACTCTGCCATCTATCTGCAAAACTATCAAGCCACAAAGGCTTTCAAGAATTCCATTTTTTAAATATTCATTTGAGAGTCACGTCAGATTTTCCCGCAGACCAAAATCGTTTACATTCAGCCATACGCAGTCTGGTGACTCGTTTACCTTGCAACCAATTTCTAATGTTAAGACGCAGAAATTACAGTTTGCTCTTGGCAGAAATCGAGTTTGCATGATAGAAGCTGAGAAAAGGAAAAGGCTTCATGCCAATACTGTAAATAAAATAACGAGTGGTCGTATCAATACCAACAAGCATCTATTAGACCAAAGGGACGGCATAAGTGGGTCACCTCCTCGGTTCTCATGTCAACCGTAACTCTTCGCTTTCTGCTGCAATAACTCATTTCCACTCTTGAAAACTCAAGCGAGGTTAATCCAGCATCGCCAATGTGCTCTTAAAATTGTTTGCGTGTAGCTTTTTTTTACTGCTTATATGTATAAATGTGACATAAATACAGGGCCGACGCTTAATCTGGTAAAGGTACGGTGTAACATTCTAGCATCAGGAGAAATTGGAAGTTATTTGGATATTAACGTGGTTTTAGTAAATATGTTCCAGGTTTTAGGCGTTTATTTAGCAAACGGACAATACACATGCGTTACTTTGTATGCGTAGGTGTAAAACACGCAGGAAAACAAACAAACAAGTGAAGATAAATGCCAAACCCACACGTGCAGCCCTGTTGAAACTCGCTCGCTTGCGAGGTAACAGTAGCAGGTTACCACTCTTTTTCATAAAAGCCAAGGGCATGAATCCCATATCCTACATTCCAAAATAGGGAAAACAAAACTTGTGTCGCGAGCATGATTTGCGAAAATGATAAGAAACCTGAAACGCTTAAAAACTCAAAAAACAGCCGACTGCACGCTATCTTAGCACTATCTTAGGGAACACACCCACTTTAGTGGTTGCATGGATTCCGCTACTTGGCAACAATCCGCTAACAACTTCGAGGTTTTAACAACGAAATCAAGTTTGTTGCCCTTCTCATGAAGTAAAATATCAAGGAAAAGACAAAGCAGGCAAAGTTTATGCTAACCTGTGTGGGCTGTATGATTTATACGCACTGTCAACTTAGGACACCTTTCCCCATTAAACAATGGCTGTAAAGACTGGAAGTGTCATTATAGTGACAATCGACAGCACCGGACCTCACGGGTGTAAGGCGAGGTCACGCGCACATTAATTAACAGATAAGCAAACCAGCATTTTGAGTTGTCAGAGTATCTCACCTTGTTTGACACACTTAAGTCGGACGGGGTCCTTGCTGTGCTTGATGACAGCTAACACGTCCCTAATGGTAAGTCCGGCCACCGGCGTGTCATTAACCTCCAGCAGGAGCTCGTCTTGTAACAGCTTGCCGCTCTGGAAGGCCACCTTGCCCTGCTTCACCTCCCCGAGGTGCGGGAACTGCCCGTGTTCGGCGCCCCCTTTCAGCTCGAACCCCAACTCGCATTCTGCGTTCTTGCTGAGGACAGTCTCGTGGACTTTGTTGGTCCAGTGGTTTTTCTTTTTCAGAGTCTTGGACATCGCTAAATATGACGAGCGTTACATGAGGAGGCGCCGCGCGTCAAGTTCTCAGGTGTCGCGCGCTGCTGGTCTCGGCCAACAGGAGACGCTTGGGATTTTCAATCACGGTGAACGTCAGCGGTATCCATATCGGCTCTCTTCCACAGCTGCCTGGCGCTGGCGTTTCACTGTGGAGGAGCTGCTTTTACTCGCAGTTGCAGGAAAGTGACCCGGATGTGATGTCTGGAGGAGGAGAGAAAAGGCAGAAGGGCTTTTAGAATCCCACCGCCGAAGTGGCGAAAACGGAGGAAAGACGAGGTGGGAGTATTTCAACCGTGGCTTGTCAACCGAGCAAAGCGAGGACTCCGGAGTGAATCCGTGCACGTGACTTCCACGGCGCACGTAAAATAATGTCAATACTACGATGAACTGCCTTGTCGCGCAGTTTTTGTCAGCCTTCGACGTACGGAAAACGAAGGAAATTGAATGTGCAAGAATAGTGGCGAAAGATTACTGTGCTGTCAAGTCTGCGACGAATGTGCGAATTGCAAGGTGAAATTTAATTATGCTACTCAGGGTCTAAAGCCTACACAACCTCCGTTTTTTATTATGTATAATTTGTCTGTGGAATTAATGGGCAATTAAAATATATAAGCAGGCAATAAACGCGATTCTCGCAACACACACTGACGGGAGCTCTAGGAGAGCCTTTTTGTTGTTATTACTTATTAATGGAAACGCGGTTACGCCCAGCGGCGACCGGTCGTTCATTATTAAACGAGTCAGAAATTAGACGTAAAAAAGATATATCTCGAGAATGACAGCATTAAAGCAGCTACCCTCGCGTAGGAGACTACAAGCGCATTTTAGCCTCTCTCTCTCGCATACACACACACAGGGAATGAGACACTCATTAATGTTTCCCACGGTCCCATTGTCAGGGCACGAGGAAATCGATGCATGCATAATTTAGGCAGTTTTTGTTTCCCCCGCATTGTAAATGCCGTTTTGCTGTTGGTGGGGGCCGAGTTCCAGCCCGGTCCCAGCCCTTAGTTTGACTGGTGTACGGTCTTTGATCGACTCACTCAAAGCACTTTGGGTTTATTAATTTTTTTTTTTTTTAAACAGCCATCTCTTTCTGAAATTGTGCACCAACTCAAAATGGAAGCAGATGCATAACTTTGAATCCACAACGCAGATTTAACACACCTACACATTTATGTTCCAAAACACACTGATAGAGACCACCCCACTAACGTCCGTTATAGTTCCTGTCCTAATGACAGGGGCTGGCAGGGGCTTAAGCCTCAGACAGGCTATGCCAAACAGCTTGCTACCTCGCACTGACATCACGGAGGTAACCAGCAAGAGTGGCTGCATAAGAGCGAATGAATAAATAAAACATTTTGATAGCTCTCCACTTTCTTGCAGGTGAAGATACCTCCCATCAGCAGCAACAAGGTGGAAGGAAACACAAGCGCATGGTTGTGTGCACTGCATATCATGCCCAGAGAGCGACTGGCAGGTGATTTGAGATTGAGACGACTGGCTCCCCTCTGATTTGCTGCGAGCCGTGCTGGCTTCGACGCGGCGAGCCTGGCGTCGAATAAAACGACGCCTGGATTAACTCTAATGAAATAATTGAGATTACGGCTGGATATCCCCCCCCCGCGCGAACCTGAAAGCAGATAGCACAGGGAATTGGATTGTGTTTAATCCAGGGAACGATAATCCAGGGTGGAGCGAGGGAGGAGGAGGGGGATTATGGGATTGCGCTGTTTGCCGGGCCAGTGCTCCAGAGGGGAACGGAGGCTAACGCTAAATCAGAAACGCGCTGTCCGCAGAACTGGCCCTCGCGCCCGCCAAACCCTGCGGGGGAGCTCCGTGTTCCGGACGTGGGAGGAACCCCGATGACATCACAGAGGGGAGTGTTGCAACAAAGGCAGGAATTCGTTTAAGAGGACTGTTTTGGCTAGGGGAAAGAACTCCCTGAGTCAAGTGTTTTAACTAGGAGAAGAATTCCCTGAGAGAAGTGTTTTTGGATCGGGGGAGGATTTCACGGGGGGGGGGGATAGGCGGTGCTGATTGGGCACTCACAGGGGGCTCAGGTCACATGGGGAGCAGGACTGGAAACGCTTCAAGCGAAGTCAGCGTGACCGAGGGACTTTTGAACACAAACTTGCACACGCTCGCAGGAAAATAAGGGTTCACTAGCTCGCCTTCATAGGGGAAACCTCTTTGGTTCTTTACGGAACCCTCTATGGTAGGTGTGCGAAAAGCGTGAAAGCTTCCTAACCGAACCATTTTGCCAGACGAAGAATGCTGAAACTCGATAGGGTTCCTCTGTGGAGACGCAGAGGACCCTTTTGAAACCTTTACTTCCGAGAGTGTTTTCCACGTTTCTCAGAAAAAAGGTATAACAAAAAAAAGTGCCTACAAAATGCGCACAGATGCTCGTCACTGGGGTGGAACCCTGTTAGTGCATAAAATTGGACCTCTAAGCTAGCGGTACGCAATTAATTTGTACCTTTTTTTGTGTTTGTAATAGGCACTTATTAGTACCAAAATAGAACATTATTGTACTTTCAGGGTACATTTGGCAAAATGCGTTCCCTGAAGAACAAAAGCGTACCTCCAACTGTACCTTTTATTTCTGAGAGTGCGCGCGTTAACGCAGCGTGAGTCCCCAGATCACCGGGGGCGGGGGGGGGGGGGGGTAGATGTGTATCGCCAGGGAAACAGGTGGCGGGGGGGGGGGGGGGGGGGGGGGGTCTTTCCCGGCGATTGCGGCCTGGCGGGTTCCGGAGTTATTGATGCTCATCATTTTGGATGAGATATTGGACGTCAAGCGTCCGCATACTTTCGACCATGCAGCGTACTTAGCGGTGACAAAATGGCTGACTCACTACACGTATAGATGTGCCTGGATTCAGGACCCCAGAGGTATCCTCCTGCCTCCCTCACATTTAATGGCCCGAATCCACTTTTTTTCTTCCTCTTTTGTCTCTTTTTTTGCATGGGAGGACATTAAACTTAAGATCGGGGTTCTTGGCTTTGTTATTTCTCCAGCCCGCCAACACAACGACTTTTCTGCATTTTATAATCTTGTAAATCTCCTGACTGCTAACGCCAACTCTGTGGAGCGCAGCAGATTGTTTTCCCCACGTCGTTGGGGGCATGGCCTGTTCTCGCGCTGTCTCGGTGTACAAAGGGTCGGATTGATTGCTTATGGCTCACATGGAGATTTTGATGATGTAATATCCGTTACTGTAGCATTGCCAGTTGTTTGATTGGCTGCAGACAGTTACTGGATTATAGAATATCATAATCTCCAACCTGGGCTGCGAATTTCAGCCCTCCTTTGTGGAAGGGGGGTTGTCTCGTTACTTCTTTTGTTACCTCTAGTGGTTTTACCGATCGAGACAGGTTTTTTTTTTTTTTTTTTGGCATCGAAGTGCAAAGAGTCTACGTTTTACAGCGGTATATGGGATACAGCGGTCCACCTTGAATCGATGACGGGGAAAAAAGCGATTGTTTAAGACGATGTCGTTTCTAGATGCCGGCGTCTAATTTCATGGCCGTTGGGCTTCATGGGTTTAAAGCACCGCGTCTCAATCTCTCCCCAGCATCGAGTATGACATTTCATTTTGTGTTGTGGGTTTATGTACTGACTGCTGCCATCAGGTGCGATGCTGATGACTGGGCCTCGTCTCTGCTCCGCCTGCCCGATTATGTGCACCGGATAAATGCCTGAACGCAAAGCAAGATGTCTTTCTCCAGAGCAAACGGCAAGGTCGGAAAGTGCGTCGTTTGCGTTCCGAGCCAGGATAAAGCCGCACCCTTGTGTTCGGCAGAAATTTGTGCACAAAGTAAAAAAAAAAAAAAATTTACAAAAAGACCACTTTGAACAGAGAGCTATTATTTCTTCAGGGCGAATAGAAAGTTCTAGAGTTATGCCTAATGATTTGGCAAGTAACTGGACAAAATGAAGGACGTCGCCGAGAGGCGCTAAGGAATTAGCCGGCCGACTTCCGCGAGCGTTTCGACGTAGGCTCGTGAAACCCCCCCTCGAACGCCCCCCCCCCAGGGACGGCGGGACCTGGGACCCCGGCGCGAGGAAGCTCCCACAATGCACTGCAATAGCTTCGAAGAGGCCGGCTGACACGACGGCGTTGAAAAAAAAAAAAAAAACGCGGCGCTGCGTGCGTCCAACCGGCGCGGCCAGACGCGGGGCGAAAGAACGAGAGCAGGACAGATGCCCGCACGCCAGCGAAACGCCCCCTGGTGGTGTAGTATCGCTGCAGCAATCAGAACCATTTCAGATACAGTGTGCCCTTATGAGGGTGAACCATCCTCTCGTAGGCATGACAAGTTCGTAATTAAGAACAATTTATAAACCGCCTGTTACAATTCTGGGGGGGGAGTGGAGCAATGCAGGTGGAACGAAAACCAGCACACGCAGGGGTCGAGACCCACCGCTTCAGGGGCGCTAAGAAACGCGTTGACTGACAGGGTCCCGCCGAACCCCTGGCACCACAGCGGGGTTCGTGCTGACATTAATAAAGCTGTGTTATTAATCGCACCGGGGAGGGGGGGGGGGGTGACTCGACCCCGAGACAAGACAAGATTTCCGGGGGGGGGGAGCACGGCGGGAGACATTTCTCTCTTCCGTAAGAGAGAGAGAGAGAGAGAGAGAGAGAGAGAGAGAGAGAGGGGCGGGCGACCTGGGATCAAAGGGAACCCGGGCACGCAGAAGCGCTGCGCGGATCAAAGTGAAAATAAAACAGAGCCGAATCAACAGCGCCTTATTAAAAACAAACCAGCAGCCTGATGTGCTTCAAAAAATTTAAATGACTGTCAAAATACAAACTCGCGCACTCCTGGGCTGCTGCAGCTGAGAACCCCCCGAAATTAAATTATGCACTTAGTGATGCGCCAGGTGATTATCCTTAAAGAGGTGAAGTCTACAGTCTCACTGTACAATGGAGGGGAAATGGCTGCTCAAGTTAAAATTTAAAGCTCAGCATCAACTCTCTGGAGAGTAAGTTTTTTTTGGAAAGTTTAAAAAAAAAAATGTTTTTTTCAAAATTCGAAATCAGTCGTTCTAGAAGTCCGTGGCTTCCAATTGCCAGAAGTGATTGTGACATCGGCATAATCTCATATTTGCGATCTTGCAACGTCGGTGCCCGATCACGGTGGCGCCGCGGAGGACAGGGGGGGGAAACGCAGGGTGTGTTTCGGGCCGAGGTACGCTCTGCACCCCCCCCCCCCCCCCCCCCCCCCCCCCCCCCCGAATGCAGCGACGTCTTCCTTCCCCGCGACGAGCTCGCGGAGGGGATGAAGAAATGTCGAGAACGCGCGATTTGAAACAGTCGGAGGCGACGTTTCGAGCGCGCGTCTCGATGACACAAACCGAGGACGCGGCTGGGCTTCGACAAAAGGAGAGAAAAAAAAAAAAGCTATTTTAAGTCAGAGGCGACGGACGGCCGCAGACTGGTGGGAAAAGAACGCGGGGATGGGGAGCTGGTCGTTTCCGGACTCCCACGGACGGTCTTCCGTCCCGTTCCACGCTCCCGACGCTCCCACTGCTGGGGGGGGGACGGCGCGTCCGTCATTAAAAAAAACGCTTGGGAGTGAGCAATGTGCAATGCGCTGACGCCGCGCTCGCTGGGGCGGACTTTAATTTAGAGTCAACCCGAAACACAAACAGCTCAACCGGACAGAGGTCATAGAGGTCGTTTGTGCACACGCTCAGTGATACTGAGGTTATAAAGGAAGTTTGTGCACATGCTCAGTGATACTGAGGTTATAGAGGTCGTTTGTGCACACGCTCAGTGATACTGAGGTTACAAAGGAAGTTTGTGCACATGCTCAGTGATACTGAGGTTATAAAGGAAGTTTGTGCACATGCTCAGTGATACTGAGGGTATAAAGGAAGTTTGTGCACATGCTCAGTGATACTGAGGTTATAAAGGAAGCTTGTGCACATGCTCAGTGATACTGAGGTTACAAAGGAAGTTTGTGCACATGCTCAGTGATACTGAGGTTACAAAGGAAGTTTGTGCACATGCTCAGTGATACTGAGGTTATAAAGGAAGTCTGTGCACATGCTCAGTGATACTGAGGTTACAAAGGAAGTTTGTGCACATGCTCAGTGATACTGAGGTTATAAAGGAAGTCTGTGCACATGCTCAGTGATACTGAGGTTACAAAGGAAGCTTGTGCACATGCTCAGTGATACTGAGGTTATAAAGGCAGGGAGTTAAATTGAGGTTACAAAGGTGGGTTTTTCGCATGCTGTGCAATAAGTGTATTGTTTCCGCAAACTGATAATCTGGCCAGTGCCAAAGCTGGCACATCCCTCGGGTGGCCAATCACAGTGCTCATCCCAGACAGTCAGCCATGTTTATTTCTGAAAGTCTGACCTTCTAGTTTCAGAGACAAGGTAGTGAGACCTTTCAGAACGTTCTCAGCCGGATTAATAATTTTTCGTCCACATCTACGATTCAGAGCGCACTCCCGACTCCATGCGTGATGAGCGTCGTGAAAAATGAAAAAAAAAAGGATCAATTTTATTTTTTAGGAGACGACGAGAAAGAAATTCATTTTTCCGCAGTTTTCTTTTGCGAGGACACTCTTCCGAGAAACCGTCGGATCCAGATGAGCCCGTTGCGTAGTTGCCGTCCGTCAGAGCACGCCGACGGGTCACTTTGAGCCTCTCTGAAAGCCCGACGTGCTCGGACCGCAGCGAAAACGCTGCCAACGCTGACTTTCTGAGAATTTTAATACCCGGAGAGAATCCCAGTCCGGTGCGTTTTTAAAAGGGCGGCAACTCGCCGGACGAGGTTTCCGCTCTGCGCGCTTGATTTCGGCTCCTGGGAAGTTTGCGCGTTGGCCGTCCGCGGCGCGCGCGCACACTAAACCCCCGTTCAGCGCGGTCTCGGACGGCGGTGTCCTCGGCTGAGAGTTAAACCGCTTTCTCTGCGTTGCCGTGGCAACGTGACGTCGGCGTTTTGGCAGCGGTTACTTAGGAACAGCGACGTTTGCTCCGTCAAGAGTTGACAGGCATTGCTTTGTAGCCTTCTAATAATACTGATGTTACATGTCCAGGTAATAAATAAGCTAGTTTTTATTTGCATTTAATGTTATTATTATTGTGGTTGTGGATGTGGATGTTAATAACATCATCATTACAGTTAAGAGTATGATTATTATTATTATGATTAACAATAACACTATTATAACATATATGAACATATAAACATATATTTGTGCGCACAAAGCAACAAGTAACTATTCAAACGGTCTGAAATGCACTGCAGCATCTAGTTCACACGATGGCCCGAATGGACATTTGTTGTGACGAGATGATTACTGAATATGTGGTTCAAGGAATCCTTAGGCAAATCGCTGAACAGCTTGCCAACCAATTCAGTCGGGTCAAAAAAAAAGAAATTGTCCATTTAACCCTGGTGTCCCGAAGCGACCGTTGAGGGAGGTGCAGTGCGTTCCCACCGACCGCGTGCGGTCCTAATTCCCGCTGTACCGCGCGCTTCTCGGTCGCCCTATACTGAATCGATATTTCCTTTGCCAAAATTTTTTTGTTCGGATGACCCAGATACTTAAAAGCGTTCTCTTCCCCTCCCCTCTCCGTGGAGCTTCGTCAATCGAGCGGGTCTTGGCTCAACAGTGACCCCTGGTGTTCGGATTTGGTACGCACAGTGCCGGGGACGAAAAAGTGCGGTTGTCATAGCATTACTGTAATATGCTACAGGTCAAATGATCCACGTAGAAAGTGGTCATTGTTTATAACTGATTAAATGAGAAACTGGCAGGTGAATGGGGCCCTAATTAAAGGCACTGTGGACAGCTGGTCACTGAAACTGAACCACTTGCGGTTTGCGAAGAGTTAAAAGATGTTAAAAGAAAACTTCCCATCCTATATTGCGAATAAAATGAGGAAAAAATCGTGGAAGAACTTAAACACACATTTTAATAGCACTCATTTCTCAAGAGGTTGGCTGTAACAAATCCCAGCATGCACTGGGGTCAAGCCGTGCAATGATTGCCCCAGGACCCCGCGAATCTCCGAATCATACAATGCATTTAGGCCAGTGGTAACCAACCCTGTTCCACACCTGATTCATAGAGTCAGGTGTGCCGAATTAGTGTTGAAATAAAAACCTACAGGACGGTACACCTCCAGGAACAGGGTTGGTTACCAGTGATTTAGGCTGTTTTCATGCTCATCATTACATTTTTCATTACATTACAGGCATTTAGCTGACACTCTTATCCAGAGCGACTTACACAACTTTTATATAGCATTTTACATTGTATCCATTTATACAGCTGGATACGTACTGAAGCAATGCAGGTTAAGTACCTTGCTCGAGGGTACAACGGCAGTGTCCTACCCGGGAATCGAACCTGCGACCTTTCGGTCACAAGCCCAGTTCCTTACCCACTGTGCTACGCTGCCGCCAGTCATCGTGTTCACTTTTTTTCCCCCTGAAGCTGAGAACACTTTCCCTCCAAACGCGGCTAATTTGGCGGTCGTGAAAGCTTTTACCGAACCAGCATGTAACAACATCGCCGCGGTTCTTGTGTACAAGATGACCTCGATTGGGAGAAGCGACTGCGGTTTGTTTTTCTGCCGGCCAGAATGCGGTCTGCACCAGTTCGCTCGGGTTCCAGAACAAGAGACGGGGGGGTGGGGGTGGGTGAGTACGGGGCTGTGACATCATAAACAAAGTTGCCGACGCACCACGGCCAATCAGAATTTGAGCGGTGCGAGAACAAACCGTTACTGGGAAGGAAAATAAACAACAAATGCACTCTGTTAAAGGACTCTGTTAAAGGTCTCATCTGCGTTACCTGGCAGGAAGTGGTAATGCCACTTCCTGCACGGTTGACACAACACACACTTTTTTGCCGTCATTGACATAAGCATTAACAAATGTGTATCTTGTGCTTTTGAATGCATCATGTAGCCATTATGAAGAAGGGTCATTCGTTCACAGGAAGGGTCGCTCACCACGTCTAGCAGCACCTTGCTCGCAGTACCGTCCTCTTGACATCCAGCTACAAGCTGAGGCCATTTTGTGCCAGAAAAACAGAAATGAAAATCTCACGCACGAAAAGCGCTCACTGACGGACACGCACAGGCATGGTAAATGGTAAATGGACTGCATTTATATAGCGCTTTTATCCAAAGCGCTTTACAATTGATGCCTCTCATTCGCCAGAGCAGTTAGGGGGTTAGGGGTTAGGTGTCTTGCTCAAGGACACTTTGACACGCCCAGGGCGGGGTTTGAACCGGCAACCCTCCGACTGCCAGACAATGGGTCTTACCTCTTGAGCTATGTCGCCCCGCACGGAAGCCCAGGCTGCCCCTTGCTCGCGGTGTCCGTTTGCTCACACCGCGGACAGTGCTCTTCCCGGCAACAAAAAAAGTTTGAGCGAGATCCCATTTTTCATTTTAACAACGCGACTGAAGCCCCCGGGCGCGTGGATATTAATTTTCATTAAGGCGAGCCGATTATGTTCATATTTCATCTCCCCCTCGCGTCCCCCTCAACGCGTTCGGGACGTCCATCACATCACACCGCGATTCCTGTCCGCGTTACGATGATGGACGAGGAAGAGCTTCCCTCACCGCCAGGACCCTTCCACCCCCCCCCCTCCCCAGGCGTGCCGAAAAAAGTAGATTAAGGGCTCGAGTTTCATCACCCAGGAGCGATGTTGAGTAAACAACGAAGACATCCGAAATGAGTTTGAACAAACACCATCTATAATCGATTTCTCGCGCAGCCGGGCAATATCGAGAGTAGGGCGAATGATACGTTACATTTCGATTCGGCGCAACGCTTTCTAGTGACGGTAGAGACATAACCCCTTCATAAACCTTAATAAGGCACCCTAATAAGCTCTACATTGACATTCATAAATGGCCTGTGTCGGTAATGGCAAATGGGCATATGGCGTGTTCTGTCACCAGTGGTGTAGGAAGTGGCGTTAACTTGATATCCAAAGCAACAAGCGCCGTATACTAACTGGCAGTTATTGACATAAGCGTTTATGAATGTCTATGCAGGGCTTATGAAGGAGCTATAGGTCTTGCTTAAGAGAGAGTTATAGTGCTCTCGTGAAGGACCGTTCTTAGAAAGCGTTTCTAAATTCAGAGACAGGAGCAAACTGGCGGTTGAGGGGAGGCCTTGCAGCTGTACGTGCAACTGGTGCAACATAAAAACCCTCTCAGCACACCCTTAACATAAAATAAACACAGTAATATCAAAGGAAATGTTTCCAATAAGGAGAGACAAGGCGTGAGTTCGAGAACGCCCACAGGCAGAAAGACTACTGACCAGACTATGAGGCAGACCAACAACCAGCAGGCCATTCACTGACCCCGATAACCTGGGCTTAATGCAGCTAGGGGCGCAAATGGAGAGCGGAGACAGTAACACGCTCACAGAAGAAAGGGTAGCAAAAGACTCCTCTCCATACTGACTCCATAGAGGAACCCTGTCTAGTTCTGCTTCTTCGTCAGGCAGAATGGTTCAAATCCGGGAGATTACATTACGTTGCGATTTCTTTGCACGTGCGTTTTTGCCAGCGCCGCGCACGGGAAGCGCGTTGTCCGGGCTCAGAACGCGCGTGAAGGGCTTAGCGGCTTAGTGTAACGTCGCTCGCTAGGTAACTATGATACCAGACGAAAGCAATGATAATAAATGCCTACGTGGAATTCGAGAAATCGCGTTTTGTCTGTATATTAGGGCGGTCCCGCGGCTCTCTCTGTCCACACAATCCTGCTGCCCCCTAAATTTAATTTCTGCAGCTTCAACAGAAAGAGAGTGATGGAGAGAGAGGGAACGTAGGAAAGACAAGTGGGATAAACAAGTGTGTGTGTGTGTGAGCGAGAGAGGGAGGAAGAGATTCATATATTTCCGCATGAATGTGTACAAAGTAATTTAGTGCCCCTGCAGTGTGAATTTATTTGTATTGCTTTTAACTTGCATGTAGATTTTTTGAATGTGTGATCAATCAATTCTGTCAGTACATTCAAGTAAATCACAACAATAATAAAACTGGATTGAATCAGAGGGAGAGGGTGAGAGAGGGAGAGGGGGAGAGAGAGAGAGAGAGAGAGAGAGAGAGAGAGCGAGATCCCTGGGAGGGAAGTCTGGAGCAGATGGAATTTGTGAAGCTGTATAAATCTAAAATAGCACACAAGAAAACGCCTCGCATCACACGGACACCTTTGCAATTGTGCGCCAGCAAAACAAAGAAAATTGAAACGGTGACCATTGCGCCCTTTTCATATGATAACGCTGGCATTCACGCGTGTTTGCGCTCCCGGTCGCATGCGCGCGACGCCCGCTCCGATAGCAATGCATTTCAATGCGGGCGCGAGGGGGGGGGGGCGGACGCTACGCAAGATAACTATCAGTTTTGAATTCGGGGAAGATTATTTCTTCACGGGTCTTACGATGAGAGCGGCTCCAGTCTCCAGACGCGGAGGGTCAGAGAAACAATTTCGGCACAACAGCGGGAAATGCCATGAAATGCTCCCCGACTGCAAAAGGTCAAAAACGTGACTGAAAAAAATGAAAGACGACAGCCTGCCAACGTCCGAGATGATACTCGCGCTCTGTTTGGTTTGAAAAAGCGCAGTCTAGTTAAGTTACTGCCCACTGAAGCTCCTCTGTGTTTTGCCTCAACAAAAACACGTTTGGGGTAAAAACAAACAATAATCTTTAAAAAACGAAAAAAGTATTGCATTTATAAAGCATATTCCCTGGATGTATCTGTAAATATCTCCTTGCTAAAAATCTGTGCGCCAGCCAACTTACTGATATTTACATGTTTCACAGAAACGAAATGAGTCGGCGGCTGTCCCAAAAACGCAACCCCATGTTTCTTAGCACCCGTTCAAATAACTTGGAAGTGAACTTAAAAACACGTTCAGTGTTAAATCAACTCTTACAGAGTACATATGGTCTTTCCTGGACTCATATGTGTTCTGTTAGAGGCTAGTCAAGCAAGCAGGATTGGCAAAACATTGAGACTGCGTTGAAACACACACACACACACACACACCTTTTTTCACCCAATTGGCAGCCCTGATTATTTGTTGGATACTTGGAAGCAAGATCCAAAACAGTAGGTCTGACCTGTGCCTCCTGCAACTGGCGACAACGAACAGATGCTGTTATTGACTGAAATAGGAGGAACTCAGGCAATCGAGCCAAGAAAGACCACCAGGGAGAACTGCTAATTGGGGGACTGGTGGTTCTGTGAGAATGTAATCAGCGGGAAAATTAAGAAGGACGAGAAGAAGAATTAATGGAAGATCACAGGATAACGAACCGGAAAGCCGTCTGGGGTTTTACTGTGTGGCCATGTTAAATTATACACTGTAAAAAAAAAAAAAAGCTATATTTTTACAGTGAAATGTTTGCAAAAAAAATTACAGAATTTCATTACCGAAGATAAGTTGAACTCTAAAGTTCCAGTTGTGATATAATTTATGCAATTAAATGGCTCACAGTGGCTTGCAGCCTCAGTGTAGTAATAATGGGAGTGAGAAAGGAAACTGGTAACTGGAGAAGGTGAGTGGGTTTGTTTTGCTTCTATTTTTCTGCTTTTTTTTCTCTTCTCATTTTGCTATTGTTGCTGTTATTATTATTAATAACCGCTGCTAATACTGTTATTCTCATAGTTATTATTATTGTTGTTATTATTATTACCTTCCTCTTCCCATGTATCTCTCTCTCTCTTTTGTTATTGTCACTAGTGTGCTCGCTTTTGGGGTGGGGGGTTCGAGGGGTGGGCTTGGTTGGGGGGGGGGGGGCTTTGTAGTGTGCGGTGGGGAGGGGAAGGCTGCAACTTGCAACCTGGCGCAAGAGGGGTTCACATGGAAATTCAAGGGCTCAAGGATTATATCAAAATAAAGTTGACCTCCTACGTGGGGGGTGGGGGGTCAGGGTGGCGGTGTGCAAAAATGATGGCAACCCTCTTTGTTTGCACAGCCTTTTCTTTACACCCGGACTCAGGGTGCGAGGGCTATTTTCAGCAACATGTACATTGAACGGGGACTAGCTCGTGTTAATAATAATAACTATGATAGAGGCCAATTTCAGCGAAGAAGGACTTTAGCAAAAACTAAACTGTATTGCATCGATGAAAAGGTGGGGAAGCTTATTTTTTCTGAACAGTAACTCCAGCAGATCGCCAAAGGCAGAGAAAAAATATAGTACACCGTTCACTGGAACTGAAGCGCCTGAATTCAGAGCAAGCTTAGTTGACAGTATGGAGTCATTCTAGTGGACAGAAACTGAAATTTAGAGTAACTGCAATTCTCTGAAACTTAAACACGAAATAATACCGGAATGGACCGAAATAACATCGGAGCAGCGGACAGTAACATCAGGGGCCGAGAAATTTTAGTTGGCAGCTCCATAAATGTAGTGAATTTCCAACAGACTGTGAACTCTGCGTACCGCAGGGGGTGCACAAAGCCGGTCCCGGAGAGCCGGTGCCGGTTTTTTGTTCCAACCGATTACCCCCCGTTTTATTTTTCTGACAGCCCTATAAACCACACTGGTTCACTCGAGCGCTGTAAAATCTCTGGGATACATCTTCAGTCTGCAGCTGTGGCGGGTGCTTACACAAAATGTCAGATCGAGATCACGATTGAGCTAATTAAATAATCAAAAGCAGAAGCTGGAACAAAATCCTGAAATGGATCGGCTCTCTTTTTTTTTAGTGCACCTCCAGCATAGAGAAACCGCATTGCAATGTAACTTCCGCACGGATTCACTAGTAGAGTGTAGCCTCTGCGTAGAGTAATTTTCACACTTTATTTCAGAGAGCAGGGCGTGGAGAGACATACACGAAAAAAGAAAATGCTAACATTAGCAGGATTGAAGATGCTGTTTTTTTTCAGCAGTTTAAAGAAAAATGGGCCAGTGAAATATGGAGTAAGCCAAAACTCAGGACATACAGACGGATTAAAAATTAGTCCACGGATGAAGGTTACGTGAAATATAATCTGGCCAATAGGGGAACAATGGATACGCGGACATGACACGTCACACTTTACCCTTCGGTGTCAAGAGCTGTTCCGACACACCGCTGATAACGCGGGCGCGGCTAATTAATTAGCCCGAGACTTACTGTCATAGTGAATATTAATTATAGCTTCATTCAGCGCTTGGGGGCGGGTGACTTGACTGATAAATGCAAAGCAATTGGGGTGGGGGAAGGGGGGGGGGTGGGGGGCTGGGCAGGTGCATAATCAGTGATGTCACAGGGCGTGCATAAATAGCTTCACCAAACAAAAAAAGTTCGGCGAAAGAAGGCAGCCGGAAGGCAGGAAGCGGGAACGCCAGAGACAGGAAGTGGGAGCGCAAGAGACAGGAAGTGGCTACGGCGTTTCCGTTTGAGAGGGGGGGGGGGGGGGGGGTCGGGGGGCGGGGTCGACAAGCGGCGGCTGACGGTCAAAAGGTCGCACGGCCTCATTTCCGATGCACTGTTTCAGCTCACTCCCACAGTTAATACAGAATCAGAATGCAATCAGATGTACTGAGGAGAACAACAATAATGTCTTCTATCCCCAAGGCAATTTTATCACAAAAAATAAAAATGCCTTTTTTTTTTAGCATGACATCATATTAAAAACAAAAGACTGAAATAATGGTTTGAGTACTGTCACGCGATTTACTTAAATTGCACGAAAAAAAACCTCAATCTGCAGGGGAAAAACTCGTTGCGTGGAAGGCTCGTCCCTGCTGGTTTTTTCTGAAGGTCAAGAGCACTGTTTTATAATTGACAATGCCTGCCAGCTTTCCGGGACGCAGGGAGAACGTGCATCAATAATAAAGTCTGATAGTTGTCATGGCAGCGCAACAAAATGTTTTACGCTAAGTTCTGTTATTGGCAAGCGTGCATTTGTTAGCATTTCTTCTTCTTTAGCGTGCCCGAATCGACAGCGACAGTCTCTTGTGAATTAAGTACTTTCTCGTTGCAGCTCGACCTGAAGCTATCCAAAGGTCTTTTTTTTTTTGTTTGTTTGTTGGCAGGCAAAAAAACACTATACGCACACCAAAAACGCTCAGTACTAAACAAACGGTATATGGTAGAGTATATTTTTAATCTGTTAAAACACTATTTACCTACAGAGTATATTAAAGCTTGTGGAATATCCGCCCTCAGTTGTGACAGCAACTCTATTTTCTTTGCCCGAACGAGGTAATTAAATTGGATTAAGACGCACGGTGACAAATTAAACGGAAGGAGCTTCTCGGGTTCCTGGCTTGGCAGAAATGTGTCGGAGTGTCACAGCCCTAACAGTCTCAGTCCCGACTTAATCACCCTGCCGCCGTCCAGTTAAATCCCAGCGTTCGGTTGCCACGGGAGACTCGAGCGAAGTCTGACGCCTTGTTCCTCGGGGGTAATGAATCGCACCGGTGGTCAGCAGGACCGCGCGACCAGGGGTTACAGAAAAAGTACTAAAAATATCTCCCAAATACACATATCTATTAACTGCAATAAAAAAATCTGCAAAAGGTGTGGACTTCTTTGTGGTTGGAGATGAAGGTTTACAAAAGTGATAAACCGCATGTATGCTGTATTTCAAATGCAAAAACCTACATGAGAAATACCGGAAGAAACGAAAATGGAGAGAAGGGGGAAAAATCCTGACGGAGCGCCTCGTTAGCAGAGAGAGAGCGTGCTAAAAGGCTAGCGCGCCACTGGCCGCCGTGGCACAGGAAGGGGAAATGAGACGGGCCCCGCCAGACTCCTGCCGACACCTCGGGCTCTTTCGCGCCAGACAAAATGGCCGCCTGTGCCTCCGCGCGGCCGAACCGCGAGCCGGACTCCGCTCGACGGCACGCCACGGAGAGACGTCTCTATTCCAGACTCACAAAGCCTGCTCTCCCGTATACCTTACTGACTATCAGCAGCCTTAGCATAGCATAGCATGCTGTAGCATAGCATAACATAAGCATAGCGTAGCATACTGTAGCATAGCATAACATAACAACATAACATAAGCATAGCATAGCGTAGCATACTGTAGCATAACATAACATAAGCATAGCATAGCATATTGTAGCATAGCATAACATAACAACATAACAAGCATAGCATAGCATAGCATACTGTAGCATAGCATAACATAAGCATAGCATAGCATACTGTAGCATAGCATAACATAACAACATAACATAAGCATAGCATACTGTAGCATAGCATAACATACGCATAGCATAGCATACTGTAACATAGCATAACATAACATAAGCATAGCATACTGTAGCATAGCATAACATAAGCATAGCATAGCACTCTGTAGCCTAGCATAACATAACATAAGCATAGCGTAGCATACTGTAGCATAGCATAGCAAAACACCAAGACGAGAACAGGCCATTGCGCCCAACAACGCTCGCCATTTTCCAGACTAAACAGTACCTAGTGCCCAGATCACAGACTAGATGGTATCCTACGGACTAGATGGTATCTGACACCGTATCAAGCCTGGTCCTGAAAACCCCCAGAGTTTCTGCCTCTACTGCGTGACCTGGCAGGCCATTCCGCACATTATTTGAACTGCACACTTCCACAGCCTACATAACGCCGAAAATCCTCCAGAAAATGCCGGGAGTCTCCCAGATTTCACCCTCGGCACCCATTTGTCACGCGAAACGTCCCATAAACGGTTTCCCATCGCGGAACCTACAGAAGCCAAATAGCAATAAAAGGACAAACTCAGTTTTTATTGAAATCTCCTGAAAGATTCCGTGCAGAACTTCCACCCCCCACCCCCCCACCTCCAAAACACCCCCGAAACACCCCACTTCAATGATACTTCACCCCCCACGCACCCCTAAGTGTCGGAGAAATCAATTTTGTCAAGTTTGGCTGCCTGCCACTTTAAATTTGTGAGAAACTCTGGAGAACACCACCTGCCAAGAAAACGAAGGGGAGGGGGGGGGGGGGGGGGGGGGGGGGGCGGGGAATAAATAAACGCTATAAAAAAACAAAAAAAAACAAATAGCCTGTTCAAAATACAAACCCGCTCCAAAGAAATCAGGCTGGGCTTGCTTCTTATTTTCATATGAACAAGGACACAAACAAGGACACAGTGTCATTGATGCGAAGCACCATTCAGCTACTTGAGTGCTGATAGCTCCCCCTTGTGGACAGTCTTAAGCCTGCTAAACGTGAGGGAGCGAGCTACAAGCCAGGTTGCGTCAGGTGCTTCGCGTGTAGAGAGCGCGGAAACCGGCGGTATTGCCGAGGGCCGCTGCCGGAGGGAGGCCACGCCCGCGGTCTAAAAAGGGTTACCGGGGCGACGCCGGCAGCTGAGCTTTCGCCGCCAAGCCTAATTCCGCGCTACTGCCGCATCGGGTATGCTCAAAGAGAAAAGGAGGAGAAGAAAGGCAGTGCACCATATGGTGGCGGCGACCAATATTGAATTTGACAATTATCATCCTGAGACCATCGCACCTAGGGCTGGGTATATCGCCCAGCCGTGGGTGCGATGGTCTCAAAATTTAATCCCTCCTCAGGCTCGGAGACCCAGAACAGTCTGACCTCTTGACCCACTCTGACTCATGGCGAACCCCAGAATGGGCGGAGCCATCACCAACCAACTACCAATCACTGACTGGCCCGAACCAGTCACGGGGTTCATAACTCCTCTCTCTGACTGGTTAATATGAGACCGCGACTGAAATCACAACAGTCCAGTTGCCACACCCACGAAGCGTTGTTTGTTCAAAGCACAAGAACTAAGGAACAATGTAAGTGGCCCAAATTTGGACGTTCGAACCGGCAACGTTCGAGCTTCGCTCCTTTATGGACGCAGAACAGCGAGCGTGTCTGGCGCATCCACGGGGAAGTACTTAGACCGATCTTTAAGAAGTTATTGAGCACTTAGAACACACCTCCTGCAGTTTGGTTTTCACAGCAAAATCCCAGACTGTTTTTCACTGGATGTGGCGGCCATCTTAAAAGCCCCGGTTGCTTTGATAAGCTGTGTGCGTGTGTGTGTGCGTGTGTGTGTGTGTGCGTGTGTGTGTGTGTGTGTGCGTGTGTGCGGGCCTCCAATCAGCCTGCCCCCGCGGCAATTCCTTTTTTTCATAACTATTGACCGTTTCCCAAAAAAACATCAAACTCATTTCAAGCTCAAATTAGGTCTGATAATTGTGTGGTAAACTTTGGAATTCTTTTGATCAGTACGCTGTGGCTGTGTGTGTGTGTGTTTGTGTGTGTTGTGTGAGAGAGAGAGAGAGAAAGAGAGAGAGAGAGAGGGAGGGAGGGAGAGGGGGAGAGAGAAAGAGGGAGGGAGAGAAAGGGAATGTCTAAATGTGTGTGAGAGTGGGAGAGAGATGAGGGAGAGGGAGAAAGAGGGAGAGGGAGAGAGAGCACGAGAAAGACAGAGATAGACAAAAGGAAGGAGAGCGAGAGAGAGGGGGAGGGATAAGAACAGAAAGAGGGAAAGAGAGAGAGAGAAAAGGGAGGGCGATAAGGACAGAAAGGGGGAGAGGGAGAGGGATGAAGACAGAAAGACGGGGGGGAGACACAGACGCAGTGCCTGGAGAACACCGCCTCGCCCGTACGCGCGCAGCTCGGCTCCCCTCCATTCTCCCGGCCTCTGAAAAGAAGCGAGCCGAGCCTGCGGATGATTGGTTAAAGGCCCACCGAGGCCTTTTACGATACGCCAGCGGTCCCAGTTCTGATCTGCCCCCGAGCACATCCTTTGAATAGCAGTTTTTTTTTTTTTTTTTTGGAATGTTTCTTTCAACATTCTAAGTCGGCGTTCTAGAACTTTCAGTCGCCACCAGCGATTGTGACATCAGCATCAGAATGATCGGTTAAGAACATTTCAATCACGTATGTGACCTCACACCCCATAAGATTGCAGGGTTAAAGGTACAGCACTGACTCCTTCAGCCAAAACTCCGCATCATGTACTGAGGGGCTGAACACCGTATATTACTGTACACACTGGCAACAGGGTGTTAATGAAAACCAAATGCGAACAATATGTTGTCTTCAGCGCTAATAGGCAATGATGGGACAGATACGATGAACGCAGCGTTTTGCTGAGCACCGAAGAGTCAGCAACAGCATGGCCCCCGTCAGCCACAGCATGTCGGTATATTTGGGTGGGATCAACACATCGACAACAGTGCGTTCGTGAAAACTATTCGTGGGATTGACTCATGGATCGTTGTTCGTTCAACGAAAACCAGAGCGATACTTGGATCGTCACCCCTTCACTTGAACCAGTGGGATTGACAAAGGGACCACAGTCTGTTCATTAAAACCAGTGAGATTGATACGGGGATCATCATTCGTTCATTTAAACCAATAGGATTGATACACGGACCGTAGTTTGTTCACGAAACTCAGTGGGATTGATACATGGACCGTAGTATTGCTCAAGAAAACCATGCGGTTGAATTAATACATTGACTGCAAATTGGACTGGTGTAATGTAGTGGCAAGGGGATTCATATTTCAGCCCCAGGAAATTCCAGGTTTGACAAAAATCCAGAAATGGTATTTAAAAGTATTTTATTTATGAAATGTGCCCAAAAAATGCATAATGCTTGAACTTTATTATTTTGTTAAAAAATAAACAGTAAAAATGTAAATATGAATAAACGCCTTCTGATTTTGTCAAAAACATACCTAATTTATTAATTACTGTGTACTTCATAATTTAACATTTATTTTGCACCATTTGAA
>NC_049219.1:7566191-7653691 GCF_013347855.1 Anguilla anguilla | reverse complement strand
GGAATTTTTCAGAACGAGAGAATACTGTGTAAAGGCAATGCATCTATTGTGCAAATATGATGTCTTTTGGGGTTGTTTTACATCTACTGGTCAAAGAGTTCTTGTAAAGCTCAATGAAATCATTAACGATAGCAAGTGCACAGTAAACATTTCCAGTGTTTATTCGCCTCTAAGAGTACACAGAGTACGAGTCCATTTGGGACCAATTGTACTCTGTAAGAGTTGATTTAACACTGAAATGTTTTACTGTGTACCAAGACAGTTTTTGGCCAAAAACATGGTCCCTTTTTCCAGGAGCCTAAAACTTGGCTGCAAACGGACCTTTCCAAACATAGCTCAAAATCAACTATGAAATGGTAAACCGACCACAAAACTGCTGAGAAGGCCAAACACCTCCGTCTCCACACTCCAATCAACAATGTGCGGCTTGAGGTGGAGAGGGGAGTCAGACTAAATCATCTGAAGTATCTTGAAAGATGTATGAAGCAATATTCAAACAACCCCCATATATGTGTGAATATCTGTGACACTGTTTTTGGGGAAAGTCATAACTTGCGCAAAGCGATAGTACGGTCAAATCCATTGAATCGTTACTAAAGTAGAAAATTTAACACGTTTGAGAAGTAAAATAGCTACAGCTCAGTACATGTATTATTTATTTTATACAGTCTTTTTTTGTTTGTTGTTTTATCAACAATGTGATGTTGGGGGGCACTAATTTGCAATTCACTGTAAGCTCTTGCAAGCTCATTGTGGCAAACACGCCTGCCACAGGTCACCGAAGTGGCTTTCCTTGGGGCCCTCCAGCACAGAGACACAGGGAGATGATGTTCAAGCAGTCCACATTTATTTACGAGGGTTTGGCAAGATGGTACAGCCAAATGAGCAGACCTTAAACACGGCCATGACAGAGAAGCTTCCTGGTGTGGGTGGGGATGGCAAATTTAACCTGTGCGCAGTGATTACCTCACTACGCACAGGTGCAGCCACTCCTGTTCCTGGGCCCAATTAGCCTGGCCAATTATCTAATTCTTAACCAATTATCCAATTGGCCAGGTCTAATTAGCTTGACCCAGGGCAGGTGTGGCTGCTTAAACCAGCCATCCCCACACCACACTCACCTTCAAAACTATCATTCGGTCACGCTCGGTCAAGCTCAGCCGACGGTGTGTTATTTGTACGTTAATTAACACGGGAATTCTATAGCCGAGCCGATTCATGCGTGCGGTTTATGCTGAAGTGTCTCTCATATTAAATTCAGAGGTACCTTCCTAAAAGGTCTGTCCGCTGTTAAACCTAAAGGGACACGTAAATGGAGGTAATTAAAAAGGTGGTCTTTGAAGAGAGCAGACCCTTGAGACAGCAAGAGAGAGAGCGAGAGAGAGAGAGAGGGAGAGAAAGAGAGACGGCAGCTAATAATTCAAACGCCCATCACTCTCAGCTAGCCAAGCCCCAAAACATCCTTTGTTTTTCACACCAAGACTTCCTTCTCTGCTTTTGTTTCGCCAGGAAATGTAAAAAAAAAAAACAGGTCCCAGATGACAGCCGGTTACTTTCCGCTTCCTCTTTCTCCCTCCCGGTTAAAGATGTCTGACGGTTCTGCGCTCCCCTTTCTTCAGGTATTTTAGACATGCTGCCGTAGCACACTGCCCTGGGGCTTTCCACGTTACCATCCGGCCGCCTGTTACCATCCACTCTTCCCTTACTGTACAGCATATATTCTAAACATTCAGTTTCTACATTTAACATTTACATTCATATTTAATATTTACATTTAACATTTATATTTATTTATAATATTTAAAAAAAAAAAAAACATTTTAAAATGCATTAATTAAAAGCATTACTCTTGAAAAAGCGATTACAATTTTTTCCACCAGTTTCACCATGTGGAAAGATTGGGCAGGGTTTCAGAGCGTGCAATTATTACTATTTTTATTTTATTATTTTTTTGTGGTTATTTTAACGGGAACTGGCAACAGCTGTGTTTGCACTGACCGAGCGGGGGGACATGCGTGGAGGTGGATTCATCACACACAGGAGTTTTTTTTTGGACAAGCGGTTCTTACCTTGGCATGAATACAAGTACCCACGAACTTCATTTTAAAACTTTGGTTATGAAATATGTATTTAAAAATCCTTTTAGAATTATATAACATTATCAATATGCTTTGTATTGTTTTATACCAATTTGATTAATCAATGATTAATGTCGTTCAATGTTACAATCAAGATTTACAATCACACTCGCCCTACATTCACTGGGAATAAATTCATTACTGGTAGGAGTAATATTTGTGCCATTCAGTACCGAATAAGGCCAGTGGAGGGCGCACATGATCAGGTACTCCATTGAGATGTACATAAGCGCTTGTCGAGTTGATAGCAAAACCGCCGCGTGTGCCATTGGTTTGCCAAAACTCTCAAACTATTTAAACAATTATGACATGGTTCTGCTTCACTTCGACTGACACTCAAATATATATTCCAAAACTCTCCCTAAAAGAATTATCTGAAAGAACTAACATGCATAAAGATCACTTCTTAGATGATAATACCCACTTCAAACTTGTGCCTCTTAGGCCACTCTGGAACATGCTGCCTTTCTGTTTTAAAGAGCTGGTTTATCTACATCGAACGAGACAGCCGTACGAATGCACAATGAACATGTTTTACTACCTCGCACAGGGTCTGTGAGACGGGAAAATAGCCTACTTCAGACCAGCAGGAACCAGTAATGATCGCCCTGTATTGATTTGGCATAAACGGGAAGCATTCTGACTTCCCTTCTTTGCACTTAAATGGACAATTAACACATTAAATATAAATGAGTACTGACCTCCACCCGATTCCTCTGGGCCCTTACAAATGTGCGGATCAATTGACAGAGGAAGTTTACGACGTATCCACCGGTTTTACAGCGTGGAGTAAGTTAAAGGTACGCTATGCAGGATTGTGTGGGCCCTGTAGACTACTGTGTTTGTGAACACACACGTCCGATCCTCAACCCCACCCACACCTTCGTTGAGGATACCCGCTCGAGCACTAAAAGTAAAACCACAAGCAAAGAGGTGAGGTGATCAGAAATATTGAAAATAGCATTTTTTTAGCAACATAAATGGTTCTACATAGATGTAGAAAGTAATTAGTCTAAATATCATTATAACACTGCCTAAGTGCACACCTTAGTGCCTGGAAACATAGTATGGTAGCTACTCCGCATGTGAGCTACTCGGTAGTGGCGTTGCAGCCATTTTGTGTTTTTAGCTATTCTAGGCCCTGTTTCACAAAGCAGGATCGCTGAGATAGCTGGATAACTGCACTGAGTGAAACCTTCACCAAATCTGGAACGTGGACTGAATTAAAAAGAGCCGTTTTGGGTTTTGCTCGCTGCAATTATCCAGCTCCAAATAAAATTCACACATGCAAACACACACTGTGCGAGCCATAATGTTTGGGACAAGGATATTTGGCTCTGTACTCCACAATTTTCGAATTGTACTCAAACAATTCACATATGGCGTAAGTGCACACTCAGCTTTTATGAAAGGGTATCTTCATACATTTTGTTTCACATTATATATAAATTATAATAATAATTGAACACAACCTGACTAATCATAAACACCTGTGACACCATTTGTCCCAAACATTATGATGCCCTGAAATGGGGGGACTATTTACAAAAGCTGCTGTACTTTCTATGTGGTGAAATGCCCTGAAAATGTGCGCTTCAACCATGCAAATTGATTGATTACAAATCTAAAATTGTGGAGTACAAAGTCAAATCAAGAAAAAATGTGTCTTCTCCCCAGTCGTATCGTATTGTACATGTTTATATATATTAAATTACACATCATTTTAAATATCCATGCTGTGTTTAATATATATATATATATATACACACTGCTATTTTTTGACGAAAACACAGTAAAGTTTTCTCATGTTCTTTGAATAGGCATAATCAACAAAAGCCCGTGACTGACGATTCTTTTTTGGACTCGAAGACGGCGCGTTCTTTTCGCAAAGAATGCATGCATGGCGTCCAGTCGTTGTCCTGAGCTCTGAAATATCAAGGGCTATTTATAAAACTCCTCACCGCGCAACAAGCCTGCCTGTCTAGAGAAATATCACCCTGTTGCCATGGAACCCAGTGCCAATGACATCATAAGGAGGATAACAGGAGGGCGACTCGGAAGACTGAACGGGAGCGTAAGGATCAACTGTAGAGCAGGGATGCGTAATAACAGCTTTATGTTCTAAAATGACCCTGTATTGAAACCCCAACTGCAGAGCGTCGTTACTATTCTCAGAGCTATTATCTACGGTATAATATATTTTTAAATGCGTCACTCGCTGCTTCCACACACACCATACCATACCACCCCCTGCTGACGAAGTACGACCAAACGTACGTAAAAGCATGTTGCACAACGTTGAAACCCAGTGGGGGACCTAGCATTTCAGTTTGCGACCTAGCCACACGCTATGCGTCCTGTAAGCACAGCTGGCGCGATGACCATGTGACGTCAGGTCGCGCTCAGAGTAGCCAACACCACCTGTCAGATCCTGCTCGTGTAGTTCCAGCTCACGGCAACATTTGACCGAGTCTCACTCCGCTAGCTTGCTACGGTGAGCAGAAATTATGCGTGCGCAGTACTGCGCGCGCGTGCCGAGCGCTTTCTGTCACTCTCGCGCACACTCTCCTGATCACAACAACCTGGGCACACAGAGAATACGAAGAGAGAAAGAAAACGAGGATAAAAGTGAAGGAAGGAGGAAAGGAAAGGAGAGGATTTGTTGCTATAAACACCCCCCTCCCTTCAAAGCAAACATTCAGGCAGCAGGCAGCTTCCCCACCACCGAAAACTGATAAATGCTCATGGTTTCGATTCAAGCGCTGCTCATTTCGCTTGCCTTCATTCACCCTTCGAACACCTTATTAAATTCATTTTCTACTTGCCGTTTTTTATCTGCTAATGACGCCTTTAGGTCACTTGTTTCGTGGCAGTATTTTCGGACTCCTTCCATCACCGTTGTCCCAAAGGAATGAAGGTTTCTATAAAAAAAACTAGTCCTACACTTGTTTGGCAGACTATAAATGACAACTGTTCATACGACGACGTAGGAAGCCGGCTGCACGTGCTGTTTGGGTGAAGTTGAACAAGCCGCGCGGGAATTAAATTCGTTCGTGCACGAATTACAGCACTTGACTGAAATCTGTACTCTGTACAAGCACTTTATCCATGTGTATGTTATATCTGTGTCAGACCAACTATTAACCATATTTATAAAAAATGTATTTTGTGTCTAACATGGACATAAACATTTCCCATTTTGGGGGGTGGGGGGGGGGGGGGGGGTGGGAGGTGGGTGTGGGACCAGCAAGGGCAAGATTATCAATAAAAATAAAGAACAATAGCACACGGGTCAAGTTTACATTTTTATTAGCAAAATAAGGGAGATGAGTGTACAAATGTTCCTCTTCCACATAGAACACGGGCACAGAGAGGACATCTCTCCATCACAGACAGGTGTTGGCTTTTCCTTTCGTTTGCTCTCCTCCGTTTCTCCATCGAGTCTTCGTCATTTTGCAGCGTGTTTTTAAAAAGAATTGCGCAGTCGCCCTCTTCCAGATGACCACCTTTTTTTTTTTTTTTGCAGAATTAAAAGTCCAGATTATACAATGAGGCAGCCATTTAGAAGCTTCCAGAAGCTTCCTGCCCCGTGAGACTATAGCCGCCTTTTCCCTGTTAAAACCCAAGTAAAATAAGTAGCGTAAAACAAGGCGACCGGAAATTTCCCCAAACTGTTTCAGCACTTCCAGCCGTGCCCCATTGGCTCGTTTCAGGTCACGTGACCAACGGCAAACTGCTCAAAGGAAGCCAGAGCCAAAGCACGGTCACGACCAATTCATTCAGTGTGCGTGCGTGCGTGCGTGCGTGTGTGTCCGTCTGTCTGTGTGTGTGTGCTCGGTACCATAGTGTAATCGTGGCAGCCAATTTCCAGGCATGTCCACAGGCAGCTAAGCAAAGGCCCCCAGAGGACTCCCACGGAAGAGGGGGTGAGAACGGTCGAGCGATTCGACCGAAACTGAACCCTGTTGGGCGACCAGCAAACGGTGAATAACAACTATGGTGTAAAATGTGACCTTTTTTTTTTTTTTTATCCTGACGAAAATGGACAGTCCGTGTGGAAGTTTCGTTAAACTACATGCTGGAACGGCTCCTGGTGTCGGCTGGCACACACGAGCAGTTGGAGAAGGGGGAGGGGGGGTTATTAAATATTCAACTTTACACTTTCACGCTTTGTTGAGACGATTAAGCAGGCAAAACGATGCATTAACAAGTACTGTGAAAGAACATGCGAAAAGGCACAAATACCTAAAAACTAGACTCAGGCCAAGTCCCCTCTCTTCCTACCGCCTCGGATAGGTCAAGAAAAATTTCCACCTTAGCGGGGGAAAAAAACAAAAAAAAAAAAAACCTAAACAAAAATTAAAATTTCCTTAAAAAATATTTGAGGGAGGGAGGGAGCCAACAACAGTTACAAGAGTTACTATACAACATCCTATACAAAGTTTTCTAATGTCCAAAAAAAATTAAAATAAAAAGAGAAAACAAAAAACACATAAATAAACCTATAAAACCGGTGTATAGTACAGTACTGGTCCGTGATTGGTCAATTTTCCTTACGCATGTTGATCCCCCCCCCCCCCCCCCCCAAGAAATGCAGGTCGAGTTGGTCTCTTCAGCTCCTGTGTGAAACAGAGAAGTGCGCGGTTAGTTTGATGGCGAGCGGACAAAATGGCGTCGGGGACGGTCGTCGAAACCGATCGAGGGCACTTCAACGGCGACAAATCGTTGTTTTTCTCTGCATGTCTGTCACAATCACAGCATTTAAGATGAAGCTGAAGGTTTGGAGTCCCGTTTTCATTTCATCTGAATTGCAGCCTCTACTAAAAAGCCCATTTTCTGCAGGGGGGGAAAGGAGGGCATTACTTCCCCAGTGACATCACTGTTTGGGACGGGGCAATATACGTGACATCAGAAATAGATGGATAAATTATTCAAATTTATGCTCCATCAGAATTTTTCTCGCGGCGACAAAAATACATACCGGACGAGAATCGGATAACGAATTCACAAACCTGAGGCCAGAGTGGATTTGGAGGAGCGACTAAATTTGTAACATTGTTGGCTTATAGGGGAAAAAAAGGTGACGGGGGGAATTCGGGGAAGTTGCTCGATCTAGCAAAAAAAAAAAAAAAAAGTCAGCGATTCGGTGACCGTGCGACGACGTCTTACCGTAAAAAGCGCGGGCTCTAGAACAGGCCGCAGTCCTTCAGGTTGTTCTTGATGATGACGTCGGTGACGGCGTCGAAGACGAACTGGACGTTCTTGGTGTCGGTGGCGCAGGTGAAGTGGGTGTAGATCTCCTTGGTGTCTTTCCTCTTGTTCAGGTCCTCAAACTGGCACTGGATGTAAGCGGCGGCCTCCTCGTACGTGTTGGACCCTGACCGAGGGAACACGACCATCGCATATTTAACAGGAGAGCATGTGCGCACGCTCAAGTCACTCACACACTTCACTCACGCAATTAACTCACCTCACTCACGCAATTAACTCACCTCACTCATTCACGTAACTCAGCTCACTCACTCAATTAACTCACCTCACTCAACTCAAGCAACTCAACTCACTCACAATGGGCAAATTTGTATTTATATCTGTTTGACCATATAATACAAAGCATGATGACATTGCGATAACATTTCATACGTTCATTTCCATGAGGGAACCTTCTAACCCCAACATTTTGCCCTTTTCAGAAGGGGGGAGGGGGGGGTGTTAGGGTGCGGTTCTTACCTGTGTACTCCGGGTAGCAGATGGTCAGCGGGCTTCTCTTGATCTTCTCCTCGAACAGGTCCTTCTTGTTGAGGAAGAGGATGATGGAGGTGTCGGTGAACCACTTGTTGTTGCAGATGCTGTCGAAGAGCTTCATGCTCTCGTGCATCCGGTTCTGCACGGGGAGAAACGGTCGCAGGTCGGTTTAAAATCCCCATTTTAAAGTCCCTGCTCGCTCGCTCTCTTTCTCTCTCTCTCTCCTTGTGCTTCCGAGCGTTCGCCAAGCCGCCCAATTACCCGACCGTCTAATACGTGTGAAAATGGTTCAAGCAGTCGGCTAAAACATGCAGAGATATTACTCACTCATGTCGCGAGTGGGAGGTATGAAGATGGTGAGCCGCGGTTGTCATTTTTGACGTGTCTGAATAGCGTTCTCTTTCCCTATCAACCATCAGAGGCCCAGTGGTTTCAGTGAGCTCGGTGGGCGCGGAGGGGTGGGTGGCCCTGGATTCCGGAATGTTCCGGTTTCTGTTCCGCCTGAGCTTGACCTCGCGAGTTTGATGGATTACTTAAGAGGCCGAGCCTGAATTTTCACAGCCCGAATGGTAAAACGCAGAGCACCACCAGCACGTGTTCATTAAACCCGATAATGCCATTACGGAGTAATGGGTTTGGATGGAAGAGCCAGGAAGATGGCACCCCAGGGCCAGAGTCAGAAACTACAGGCCCGGAACCTCTCCAAAAAAGACAAGTGAGATATAATGACATTAGCAGTAGTTCAGGACTGCACTGAGTGTTTGTGACCTTCCTCTTTTCAGAGTGCATCGTGGGGGAAAAGAGGGAGGGGGTGTGGGGGGGGGGGGGGGGGGGGGCGGGGCGTGACTTACCATCTCCTCGTCCTCGGCCAGGACGAGATCGTAGTCGCTGAGCGCCACGCAGAAGATGATGGCGGTCACGCCCTCGAAGCAATGGATCCACTTCTTCCTCTCCGACCGCTGGCCGCCCACGTCGAACATCCTGGAGAACGGGCGACGCCCCAAGAGGTTTAACGGCTGTCGCGCTACGACCGTTCCCAAATCGACGGGAAACAATGATTTCCGGGTATTATAGGGACGATTTTTGGCAAAGGAGACGTAGGAAACAAAATATCTGCGTCTGGGGGGTGGGGGGGGGGGGGGGGGGGTTGCCAAATGGGTCTGCGTTCGCAATCTCTAGTACCCCCTCAACCAACAATCTTGCCTAGGGCGCCGGAAAGGCTAGAGCTCTACCCATTTTCAGACCCCGATTTTGGGGCCAGCAGCATTTCACTTCATAGTTGGAACATAAAAAGCCATCGCCTATGAGGACGCCCTTGAGGTTCTGAGCTTTTTGATCTAAGACCTCTTTGCCTTTGAGATTTTTAGGGTCTGAAAATCTGTATTTCAGGAATAATCATAGCCCGGCGTTAGCATAAGCATCGCTAGCCAAATGAACAAACTTTATCATTTAATTTTAACCGAAGGAATGCTGATAGTTTCTACTGGTCTTTCAGTAGCTTTGGCCTTATTTTTGCATTCCCATCATGATGTTCACTCAACACAATGTCAGCACACTCTTTGCTTTGGAAAAGGCGGTCTGCCAAATGAGCAAAATTTAAAAATAGATTTATTTATTTTAAAAAAAGAAATTGAAAGCTAAAAATAAACCACCGGTGCTCGAGGGGGATAGAGTTAGCTTATGGTTCAGCTCTCAAGACTGTTAAGACTGTGGGGTGTAGCTGTACTTTACATGCTAACATACGCCAACATATGCTAACATATGCTAACAAACATACTTGAAGTGCAGGTCCTTGAAGGTGAAGTGCGTCTCCACGATGCCGGTGGTCTTGACCCGGGTCCGCAGGACGTCCTGCTGCGTGGGGATGTAGGTGGCGTGGGATATCCTGTCCAGGTCGTTCAGGTAGCTGCGGAGAAAACGGAACACGTCAGCAAATCTGACTGGTCAGAGGGACGGAGGGAAGGGCGCACGTAGACATCTGTCTGGCTCTCTGACCGATCCCGAAAACGAGGGTACTCCATTGGTGCGGCTGGTACTTCTTTTCGACCTGACAGCCAATCGATTGATTTATGTCACCAACTGGCCAGAAATCCCCACTCGTCTGGAGTCCCAGGGCTAAATTATCCCCTGAATGGATGGACAGAATGAAAACCAACAGCTTCGAGCATCCCTGCGCTGAACCACCAGGCTACAAAATAAGTACCTAAAAAAAAAAATAATAATGCATCCGTGTACATGATTCGGACCTGTAGGAACCTGACGCTAGATACATTCTGATCTATCCTGCAGAACACCACTTCCTCACGGCGTTCATTTTGGTCAATCCATTAGTAATTTTCAGTGTCGACACTTCCTGCGGAACGGTTGTGCAATGTCACAGTGAAATGCACAGGATGTGAGAACAGCGGGCCGAGAGGGAAGTTGGTTGCAAGAGGGGCCCCGTCTGTCTGTTTTCTGGTGCACGGAATGGCTAAATGATGTCAGTGTGTGCTGGAGCTCCAGCTGGAGGCCGAACTACATACATCCAGAGGAAGGGGGGACACGCGCGCACGCGCACGCACACATGCACACACACTCAGCTATGTTAACCTGCAGTTAGCTTTCAGTCAGCCACTCCATGAGTTTACCTGCAGTGAAACTAGCAGGTTGTACAAATTATTAGTGTTTGTGAGACTAGCAGGTTGTACAGACGATCAGAGTTTGTGAGACTAGCAGGTTGTACAGATGATTAGCGTTTGAGACCAGCAGGTTGTACCGATGATCAGCGTTTGTGAGACCAGCGGGTTGTACAGATGATCAGCACTTGTGAGACAAGCAGGTTGTACAGATAATCAGCATTTGTGAGACTAACAGGTTGTACAGATGATCAGCGTTTGTGAGACAAGCAGGTTGTACAGATGATCAGCATTTGTGAGACTAGCAGGTTGTATAGATGATCAGTGTTTGTGAGACCAGCGGGTTGTACAGATGATCAGTGTTTGTGAGACCAGCGGGTTGTACAGATGATCAGTGTTTGTGAGACCAGCGGGTTGTACAGATGATCAGTGTTTGTGAGACCAGCGGGTTGTACAGATGATCAGTGTTTGTGAGACCAGCGGGTTGTACAGATGGTCACTCACTATGCGGCCGAGTCGTTGAGCTGGTACTCGCGCGAGCGCGCGAAGCAGGCCTGCACGCCCCCGTCCTTCCACAGCCGCTTGATGACACCCGCCAACTCCGCCGTCATGAAGCCCTCCTCCGCCGACCCCGCCAGGACGAACAGCTGCCTCGCGTCGTCCTGAGGGAGACCGCCAACGACATCATCATCATCATCCTCATCCTCGCAATCCTTACCGCAGCAACAAAAACAGCCGTCTCTTCAACCACAGGAAGAGCCATCATCGCCATCCCCATGACAACGGAAAGAGCTGCTCGTGTCAACCAGAAAAACTGTCGTTACCACCACCTCCACCACCATCATCATCGTCGTCACCAAGACGACACAAACGGATGCCTGGTGTTGTTCCGAGGAGCAGCCGCAACCATCATAACCGTGACCATAACCAACACAACAGGCCGCACCTCCCTCCTGAAGGCAATTTGCCGTCAGCCGTACCTTCATCATCACCTTCATCACGAAGCGCTATGTTAAGCCCTTTGCGGTCGCCGGCGCACTCACCGCCCGCGCGGGGTCGCTGAAGTCGATCTTGAGGCGGCCCATGGCGCGGATGATGGCGATGATGGACTGGATGGTGTTGCTGTAGACCACCGCCTTGTACTGCTTGCACTCCTCCTCCGAGTACCCGGCTTCATGGATAATCCTGAGAGAGAAAACGCCGTTAAACACACACACACACACAAGCACACACACGCACGCACACACAGTAGGCAGGACACTCACTTCATCTGTTTCACGATCGTGCTTTTCCCCGACTCTCCAGCACCTGAGGGAGAGGAGAGGAAAGGGGTGAGTGAGTGTACGAAGAGTCTACAAAAAGAACCAGAAAACGTCAGTCAGCAAATAACCTCATCCAGAGCGGCTAACACAGATGAGATTTTTTGCTTTTCACTCAGATTTACTCACTACGGTCCATTTACCCAGCTGGATATTTTGCTGAAGTGGTTCTCAAGCGCAGAGTGGCACTACCCCAGCAGGGAATCAAACCACACAACCCCAAGCTCTCAAACCGCTTATACTAACCGCTAAACTGCAACCCTTTTTCAATATGCCTGAATATAACTTTATTAACCAAAAAATCACCAGAGTACACCACATGGGAAAGTTCTCTTCATGAGTGGACCAGTGGACCAACCTTACATGTTATGAAAATGGTTGTATTGTTTACAATTGTTGTGGTTTTGTAGTGATGTAGTCTCATCTGCAGTAAGCACTTCTCATCTCAAGTGGACTAAACCACAGAAGCCGGCCTACGGGGGTGTTTCATGAAACTGTGGCCAGTTTCACAACACAGGATTACCGAGTTAGCTGGATAACTGCGCCGAGTGAAACCCCGTACAGCTCTTTTTACTCCAGTCCATGTTCCAGATTTGGGAGGGTTCTGGGTTTTGCTCAGCACAGTTATCCAGCTAAATGCTGTAAACCTGCTTTGTGATACAGGGCCCTGCTCTCAGATCAGTACTGACCAAGGCTGTGTTTCAAGGCCACGCTCTTAGCTGGTCTCAGATCAGTATTACTGACTTAAACGTTTCCTCATGCATCCTTATTATATTGCATCCAACAACACAGAGAGGCCCCGAGCAGCCTCCAAACAAACAACGAGCGACAGCATATCCTAATTTTTCCTTATTAATTCGGAAATACCGATATTCGGAGCCAAAATGTCTCATGAGGGCACGCGCGCCAAGGGCTCTGGCATGCTCTGACAGTCTCTATAAAGAGGAGAGAAAATACAGCAACGAAGCCAAATACTATCAGCCGCAGAGACACTTAAGGTCTGAAATAAATCTGCGTTTCCTGATTAATGAGGGGAAATCCAGAAAGTTCAGCCCTCTGGCTTGTGAATTAGAATCAATGGAGTTAATACAACAGGAAAGCTACCACAGAGTAGAGGAAGGTATATCTGTTAAGAGTGAATTAAGAGACAATAGTTTAATACAGACACATTGTGAATTATTCTTTCAGAAGGAGGTTATGTTTTCGACCGGATAAATTAGCGACTCGCAGGCAAAAAATCGCTGGGGTCCTAATTTCTGAAGGCGAGTTTAACTGCTCGCTCGCTCGAAAGCGCGTTCAAAGAAAGCCTGCGGCAATTAGCCAGGCCTGCTTTCTCTTCAAACACATTTAAACTTTAAACTTTTAAAAGCTAAAGCAACATAACGGTAAACCCGCGCAACAATCTGAGGAGATGGAGACAGAAGCCATCAAGTGCGGCAGGCCCCCGGGGCCCAGCTTGAGTACGTCATTAGGGGCAACGCGCGCCTGGATAGGTGCCCCTGGAGAACGCCCAATTTTAATTAAGCGCCACCTGTGCGTTTCTCTGGTCCCCGCGGCGGCGAACGCAGGCTGTTAACGGCCCCCCCCCCCGCCGAGGCGCGGACGTGCCGCTGCTTAGCGCGTCCCCTCTCGCTGCTCGCCATCGCCCCCTGCTGGTCAGCTGCTTTGAGCTCTCCGAAATCACTGAAGCGGGGTTTCGCCAATAAATTTTTTTTTTCAAGTTTCAAGTATAAGGACTGAAAAGAGCAAGGCTAAAGCCGCTTTAATATAATGAGCATCAAAACACTCGACACGGCGTCAAACCATTAAATTCCTATGGCGGGGCGTTGATGCCCAACCCGGTAGCAATGCTAAGCACTGCTAAGCCTGGCGTCGCGCACAGCTCAAAATAACGGCAAGTTGTTTTTGAACTCGTTTGAACTTTGACCTCATTTGAAGCCGCCCTTTTCACAGCGCGTCCAATGACATCATGGCTTTTGCGCGGAGCAGGCAGACGTGAACTTGGAGGAACACTTTTGGGACAAACCCAGGATTTTCGGTTTCACAAAGCGAGTTCACGATTTAGATCAGCTGCAGCAGCTGAGTGGAGCAGTGGTCAGAGCAGCCGAGTGGAGCAGTGATCAGAGCAGCAGTGTGGAGCAGTGATCAGAGCAGCAGAGTGGAGCAGCAGTCAGAGTGGACAGCAATGTGAAGTTCAAAACTGCAAGCTGGTCGCAACGCAGAAGCAGCCCTAGCTTTGCAAACCGAAGCCTGCATTGTGCGCCGCATGCAGAGTTCCAGAGCGGTTAATTGGCCCACAGCTACAGAGAGGGCAGCGGCGTACGGCGTGACACGCGGAGCATTATGCACGCTGGCCGCGCTCCGACGCCCGGCAACGAACCTGCCGCCGCTCAATTATTAACGCTGCCGGCCTCCCCCGCGGAGCGGCGTCCATTTTCTTGGCCTGCCGCTTCCTCCCGGTGGGCAATCTGAGCAGGATGTCAGAGTTGCCTGGCAACCGCTCACGTCTCGGGCCGCTTCGCAAACATCGGGGGGGGGGGGGGGGAGTAACGCGGAGAACATCGCAAAAATAAGAGGAACGACAATTTAAAAAAAAAATTTAAATACGTTCACCGTGCTCCAATCCGAGTTTTAGAACCAAGTTGCTGAGGTGCATGGCGACCAATTAAAATGACCGAATCAGGAGATTAAATACAACGGCGCACAGACAAAAGGGGACCGGATAAGGAACGCGCTTGGCTCTACCAAACAAGACGGGGTGCATGACCCAGCTTGTTCCGAACTATGTGCGAGACACAGGAATGTCACTTTCTTTGTTCTAGGAAAAGGGGGGCGAAAAAGGGGAGTTGCAAACGCTGCAAAAATTAGTTTCGTGAGAGACCCCAGGGTCGTCACCTGGGCCTAAATGGCCCCAATTAATTTCACCATTAGGTGTGAAACGTAGCTACTTTTATAATGTGTCACTGGTTTGGAGTTCTAGGGAAAAAAAAATAAATAAATAAAATGTTGATAACCCATCAGGTCAAACTAGAGTTTTACAGAAAGCCCGACGGATCTGTGTTCCCCAATCTTGGTCCAGGAGAACCGCCGTGTCAGCTGGTTTCTGCTCCAACCAATGACTAATCAAGTTCTACAAATGGGTTTGGCTCGTTGCCATTTGCCACTTATTCAAGCATTTCAACTTTCCACAAATGGTTTAACTTCAACTGCCAGATGTCCACACGTTCAGCTTTTAGGACTTCAGCCATAGCTCCATTGGTTAATCGATTTAAAAAAAAAAAAAATCATTTCAAAAGCACCGCAACATAACAAAACAAACAAGCTGAGTGACAGCTGAACAGACTACTTCATAAAGTCCTTAAATGAATATGGAGCAGTCATCGGTTGTAACACAAAGATGCATTTCTGACATAAGAACATCCCGGTTATACAATAAAAGTGTCCAATCAACAGCCATTTTACTTCAGGATTTGCAAATATGAAAGCCACTGTAGATAGGGGTTCTCTGGGACCAGGGTTGGCAACAGTCTCAGAAATACAGGTACAGTAGAGGTACATTTTTGTTCTTTACGGAACAATTTACAAAATGTACCCTGTAGGTACAATAATGTACAATTTGATTACTAATTCACCATTTAAAATTACCATTTCCTAGCAAAAATGTATATTTTTTCAGAGTGAGAGACCCAGTCTTGAGTAAATATTCTTGAGTTTCTGATTAGCTGCAACACCCACGCGTGCGTAAACAGTGCAGTATGCTCTCCAGCACGTGCAGGCCGTCGTTAGGAAAGCTTATTCCTCCGGATCTTACTGTAGATACGGTAATTTCGCCGTATCCCCAATACAAATGCGTCAATGCACGTACACACATCGCGATAAATAGTCGCTCTAGGAAAAAAAGCGTCCGCGGAATGAATAGCTACAATAAGGATTTGCGGCTCCAAAAGAGGACAGTCGAACAATACAACACGCAGTCGCCGACCAGAACCTGTGAATGCGTCTACATTAACATGCAGAACCAGCTCTGGGGTTTTGGTGCCTGTAAACAAGAATGCTGTTGTGGCCCCAAAGTGCTCAAACAAAGCACACCCACCACTTAAAACTTGTGAAATGTGTGTGCCAGGCACGGTCGTGACCCTAAACCAGTGGTTTCCAACCCTGCTCCTGGACATCTACCGTCGGGTAGGTTTTCATTCCAACCCCAACAAAGCACACCTCATTCAACAATTGGAGATCTTTGTTGAGCTGCTTATTAGTAGAATCGGGTGTGCCAAATTAGGGTTGAAATGAAATGAAAACCTACAGCGCGGTAGATCTCCAGGAAAGGGGTCAGAAACCACAGCCCTAAACGACTGCACGCGTATGCCAGCGGCTGGCTCTGTTAACTATCTGCCCACAGACAAGCATTTCCTGCAATAGCACTATGCAGCATGCAGTTGTGTGTGTCCTACAGTATTAGATGAAACTAGCGAATTAAATGCATTGGCAATATGAGCTAAAATATCAGATTAAACCCTCACAAACTACTCTGTTGACGGAAAATATAGCCTGCATTTCTCATTTACATTTCTGACCACCCCAAGCTCGACAGCGTAGGTAGTCTACGTTTAAACGGCTCGTTCATGTAAATGTAGTGGTCAGAGATACTCCACGAATAAACCCATCTTGGTAAATGCTTCGAGTGTACGATTACAAAAAATAATAATAATTCATGCAAATATTTGCACATGTAAAGAATTAAGTTTCGCCATCCACACGAATCCTGCAGCGATCTGGCCAACATGGGAGTAAACGATGACGTCTCCGGAAAACGTCAAAACATAACGGCCAGGAACATCTCTAAAATATAATATCGCTCGTTTCCTCTAATTGTAAGATTTACGTCATCAAGATACACATCTCGACATACACCCCGATCAACAGGTACCAATGCGCCACTAACGCTCCTGCCAGTGGAATAGGACGCGTTCGGAGGGAGGCTTTTTCAGTGAAAATATAAACACGAGACACGTTTGTGGCCCTTTCAAAAAATGCACCACTGGCCACATCTCAAACCGAAAAATTCCGTGTACCATCAGATGTGCGACCGGCACCGCTGTAATGCAGCCCATCCCCTCATTTAGCTAGGGATACATTTATTTAAAACGGTCCACGGTGCTCGAGTAGGTGATGTTTCTGTAATGGGTCTGGTTACTTTCTGAAGGCTAGGCGCTAGCGATCGTAGCAATGCTGGTTCCTTTTGTTCTGTTAGCTTATTCAAAGAGACGCTTCTGTTTTTATTTTGTTTTGTTTTATTATGTTTTTAATCAAAACAAGATACATTAGCTGTTATCGATCGTGATCGATGGTTCAGAAAAGCTCGTATTACTCTGATGTAGTATATAGCACTAGTTAACCATTTCCGTTTAGCTGCGAGATAGTGGCCCAACGGCTACATTTCATTCACTTCGCCTGAAGTCCTGTGGTGTAGGATCAAATCAGCCAAAGGCTCTAGCCAGCAACAATGTAACGTTAGGTAACAGATATTACTTCAGAAAGTTGGCCGAATTCCCCACTTCTTACCAAGCAGAAGTAACTTGACCTCCCTCGCGGCTTTCTCCCCGTCGTCCCGCAGGTTCCTGTCGATCATTTTACTGCGTTCCACGGCCGCCTTGTCTTCCGTGCTCAAGGTGCACCCCATCGTCGCACGAATCCTCCGAACGTCGTTAAAATATAAACAGTAAATGTGCACGACCTCAACATGCAAGATTTAAAAAAAGAGAGCACGGAAGCTAAGCTACTGCCCAAAATCCACACGCCCTTTCTCTCGCTGGGAGCTGAAGACTGTTAACTAGCTCGAATCACCGGACGTAAAAGAACCAAGAGACTTTCGTTGTATAAAAAATCTGTGGTCCAGGGGCTGTACTTTTCGATTGAATTTCTCTGAAGAAATCAAAGTATTTTCCCCTGATTTTCAGTCGTGCAAAGGGGGGAAACGACGAAACCACTGGGTCGCTCCTGCTTCCTGCGCGTGCTTCTGTCTCCGCTTTTAATCGCTGAGTGATTTCGCTGCTTCCTGTTCTCATACACCGAGGCCCGTGCACGTTCGCACGTGCCCGCGCGCCCATTTTCACAATTCCTCCTTTGAGAGAAGCGCCGCGACCCGTTTTTGGGATGCGCCCACTCGCGCACGTAAAACGTCGTGACTTTTCTGCAGGGGCTTTCATTAGAATCAATAACATAATTATCTGTAATTTTAATATGTTTTTCTGTTTTTCACTGAATATGTAGGCCTTTTTGTCAATTTTGACAATTATACCTTTTAAAGAATGATGTAGGTCTATTCCTTGCAAAGACCTCGACGTACCTATCTATCTTGGATCATGGCAATACGCTTGTAAATTAGATTTTAAATGTTTAATGTGAATGAATATTAGGTTACATATTGTTGGGCAGAGTGGTACAATAGGCTCATCATAGGGAACTGCTTGTAACTCGAAGGTTTTGGGTTGGACTCATTTGTTGTACCCTTGTTCAAGATCCTTAACCAGAATTTCTTCAGTAATCTATCCAGCTGTAAAAATGCATTGTATGTAAGAAATGTAGTATGTATAAGCTGCTCTGGGCATGTTAGCAACATCTAATCATCTTTTAGATGATTAACACCTATGTGTTATGGCAGCGAACGAAACAGCGCCACGATACTTGGAATCAAACTTAAAATCCTGCATCCCGGTGAAACCTCTGTCTTGCATCCTCCAGGAAATTGGCTATCCCATCCCTGCACGGCCACTTCTTCCCAGTCAGGTCTCGCGCAGAGGTGGAATCAACTTTTAAAAGCGGTGCAGTCAACAGAATCTTCGACTATCTTCCGACGCAGACTGAAGATCCACCTCTTCAGACTGCATCTCTGTTCCCCTCCCATCCCCACACGCTTGGGCTCTCAACTTTAGTAAAAATCGAGGCTATTGTGTTTTTATGTTTTAGGCTACATCTACGTTTTTATGTTTCTCTTATTTGGACTTGTCATGACTGCAGTTCTTGAGTATTTCAATGTTGCGTTTTGGTGTTTTTTTATCGTAGTTGATTTGCACTAGCGCTTCAATGTTAATGATGTTACATAAACACTCGCTTGTCTGGAAATGTTATCCACGTCCGGCACTGTTGGTCATCTGGTGGATGCACTTATGTTTTAATCCATTGTAAATTGACCGGAATGGAGTGCATCCAAATGAGTGTAATGTATTGTGAGGTTCTTATTCTATGTCTCTAAGGCAATGATTCAGTGGATTTTAGTGTTTACAGTAAAAGTAGATTGGCCCAGTATGCTGAACATGATAAACAAGACACATTTTCTTCCACCCAACACCCAACCCCCGCCCCTGAAAAAATAGTTTTCCAGTATTTTTGCCTTGGCGTTAGTGAAATGTGTGGCTATAACAGACGGTGGCATTCGAATCGTTACTGCGTGTCAGAAATATGACCAAATAATTTGCTTGTCCTGGATGCGCTCTGATGAACGCCTTTCCCCGGACTGTGCAAACGGCTGTGACTGTGACATCATAATCCCCCCCCCCCCCCACGCCGACTAACCCGCTAATTCCTGAGCAAGCGAGCTCATGGTTTAAGGGATTTAAACTGATTCGATTAAATCGTTCGCAGGTCGCTCGCAGACAGTTCCATCGACTTCCTGCTTGATACGGTGCGACTGCACGGCTCGCAAATGGCCTGCGCGCACCATCGATTATTTCTGCCTTGGTCTCATTGGGATACAGTTGAGTACAATCAAGTATGTATTATGAAGCAAAAAGGACGGTGTGATGGCATGTATTGTAAATATATGTGCTTCCGTATACAAAACATTTATTATTCAACGTATTACAGTATATTTGTCAATATATGGCAAAATATATTTGTTATATAAGGGCGAATGAACACTCTTGACCGTCGAGAGGCATGCAGGCACTGTGGAATCTGTTTCTTTTCCATTCATCAAGAAAAGCAGCTTGTTTTCTGCGGAAATTAAAAAAAAAGACGTTTTCCTTTGAACGTAGATGACTGCTTATGTTTAAAGCACAAACACAGCACTAATTTGCGGCTTCCTGCTTGCAGAGCATAAGAGAAAGTTTTTTTCTTTTCTTTTTTTTTTTGCAAAGAGTTTGTACCCACTAGGAGTGCGGTCTACTTCACAGTAGTGTATAGTCTAAGAGTGTGGTAGCCTACTTTTAACTACTATGCTCTTGAGAATGACAAATAATTTAAAAAAACAGGTACATGGTTTGTTTGCTTAAATAGATTGCTGTTCTTGGAATGTTACCCCTTGACATTGAATACATTTTGTACAATTGTCTTTATTTGATCTGAATGGCTTTTTCGCACTTCACCTATTCTAAACAGCTCCTGGCTGCTTGCTCACTTGAAAATGAGGTTGGAATCCTTGAAGGTTGTTGAGATACAAGCACACATGGGTACACATACAAATGTAGCTAAGCTACGGCAATTTATCTTATATTTGTCAAGTAAACATAAATGATGATGTACAGTAGCCGTGCGTATGCAGGAGTGCCAACACTGCATTTTGTAAATTCAACGCTCTTCAAAACCATGCTTTTCCATTCCGGGGAGATTCGCCAGCGCTGCGCGTTCTGCTGCACAAATAGACGCGGCTAAAGTTTCGTTTGACTTGAGCGTGCCTGAGTAGGGAGTCGAGGCTCGGTCTTCAAGCTTCCGTGGCATTGTTGCTGTCTCCATGGCGACTGCTTGTCAGAGGGACATTTGATTACGGTGGGAGTGGTTCACGGGCCTGTGATGTCAGACACCCCCCCCCCCCCTCCCACCCCCAACCGTATCTGGTTCCAAGCTAATTTGGTGTCAGCTATCAGATTTTAGAATGTCTGCTGAAAGCTGTTGAGGGCATTGAAATTTGTCAAACTTGTCAAATAAGCGTTGAAGGTGAGATGAATCAGCTCAAGTAACTAATTATTATTTGCTGGCCATATTGCTTCTGACTGAAGATTGCAATGTTTTATTTTTCAAAAAACTCTCTCAGTGTTGGCTGCTCGTGCACTTTTTATGTGGAAAGGGCTTAAAAGGGGTCTGTGACGGTCCACCAATTTCCCAGGATGCAATGTGTCCCAATGCTTTATTGGGATGGCAGGTATGCGTGAGATTACAAAACACAGGGCCAAGTGACTTGAAAGAATTGAGGAAATATGGGGTAGCATTGCTTTGGAATACATCTTATTTAATTTCGGTGAGGCAAGATAGCCTATATTGTTTGTAGTACCGTAACTGGGCGTCATTTTGATATCAATACTTTTAATGGCAGGCCTGGATTTTGGCAGTCTGAATGAATGAGTTATAGATGGGGTATGTCTTATATGTGTGAGTAACTTGGCATTTATGTATGTTGAAAACGTGTTTTTTTATGAGATACGTACTTCACCATAAAGCATATGGTCCTTACTGAGTCCTGAGAGAGGTCCCAGTGGAAACCCAGCACTTTCCTCTCAAAGATCCAAACACCATTACCATTTACAATGTAGCCATCCGGACACTTATGTCCAAAGCAACCTCCAATAAATGGCAAGCAAACAGCGCTAAAGGTAGAGACAGATAAAGCCGCAATCAAATAAGGGGCATTGTCATGGTATGTATTCCACAAGTCAAAGCAGTAATTGAGGTGCAGTCTAAAAAGGTGGGTTTTCTGAAAAATAATCTGCGAATCCGGGCAAGACGACGGGTGGGGGGGGGGGGGGGGGGGGGTATGGGGGGTCATTTCCGAATTTGAGCTCCAAATCGGAGGAGAGGCGGGGGCCGTGAGCGCATTCACTGCGGGTTACGGGTTCCTCTGAGATACACACGTTCGTCGGGGGTCCCCACGTGCGTTTGGGCCCCCGTGTCTTAAATGATTCCGGGTCTCTTGACACAGATAATAAAGGTGCGTAGGTAAGGCGGGGGGAGAACTCGGGGACGAACGAGAAACTCAAAAGCCTGCGAACCGGACTTGTTTCTAGTCCCCCCCCCCTGCTGGCCCAGCAACGCCACTCCCAGAAGCACCTCAAGTTTTCCAGGGGTCTCCAATCCACGTTTGGCTATTAATCAAGTGGACCCCAATTCCGCTGTAAGGCGTAAGGAAGATATTCGGCATGATGACAGCTGCGGTTGGGTTCCTGTTTTCACTGGGCTACGTTCCTCGACTGCGTGTGAAGAAGTGAACAGACCCACTGGCGGCGTTTGTTTTCATTTGCATGGAACGATGGCTTTTTCCTACGCAAATCAAAACAAACACTAACATGCGGGCCCGCGTATGCCACAGAGCTGTCAATCAGTGGCAAACGGCATCGAGCCAAGCGCTAACGTTAGCATTTAAATTGGCACGGCGAGGCTCTGGTTCGTGACGGTTTGACTGATGAAACTTTATTAGCAAAACACCTTTCATACAAGGGGAACAAGTACCTCAAAGGTGGAATAGAGAAAGACGTGTGCATAAACATGAGGGTAAATAAATATGTCTTCGAAAGTCAAAGAGTGGCGAGACTCGTTGACTGTGAAGCACGCTCTCGTCAAGGCTGGGGGAAAATCCATTTGAATACGCAAAGCCAAATCGGGAGCCCTTATTTCGTGCCCTGTCGCGGTGCAAGCCACCCGCGCGGATTTGCATGCGAAGCCGGAGTTCGACCGGACGACCCACGCGGTTCTTAATGACGCGAACGCAGTCGAACGGGGAGACGCAAATCGAAGGCGTGACAGAAGCCACGCTCTGCAATCGCCGTTTTAACTTCTGCCCCCGGGGCGATGTCTACACTGCCCCCCGGGGTAAGGCCCTAGAACCGCGTCTTTCTCCGAATCAACCCCCTCACTGACGGAGCACTGATCTTAGACCTTCTACAAATATTTAAACTGTCCTTTTGCACGAGCCGTTTTATTTACACAGTCATATTATTTCACCGGAACTTTGGATATCTACTACCATCTGTTAGTGACACTATCCAGAACTGGTCCTACATAAGAGCCCTATAACTGCTTCATAAGCCGACTTAGCACCTTTATAAGCACTACGTAAACATTCATAACTTCATAAGCCAGTAACCGCAAATAGGTGAATGGCGTGTTACGTCGTCACATACGCAGAAGCAGTGGCAGGGGGAGGGGTTGGTTGGGGGTGGGTTGTGTAAGTTAGGATGACTCCAAGGGTCAAGACCTATTAGGGGTCCTCAAAAAATGGTTGGGGCCCAATGTGAGCTCTTTCCATCGGGCCCACAAACCCTGGCGGTATCCATGGAAACAACTGACATACCAAGTGACATGTGCCATACGTCTATTAGCAGATATTGGATTTCTATTCGGTCCACACGGAAGAGTGCCTCCTACAGGCCTGGGAAACATATGCTAGCTATCCTGAGGTGCTGCACTGTTTAGCCTAGGAGGCATCACATTTTCACTGGGTTTCTACTGAGTCTGTCAGAGGCCACAAGCGTCAGCTCTACAGGTTGTGAGTGGTGGCAAAAAAAGTGATCATCTTTTCAAAAAGGAAACTGGTGGCTTTTTGCACTGAAGAGCCGGTAACACTGCAGCAGTGTGTTACAATATAGGAGCATAGGAACACTCTAGCGGTGGTTTGATGGTCCTAGGCCCTATTGTCTGGGAGCTATTGAACTTTGAAAGCATTTGCTGGCTGCATTTTTTTCCAAATGGAAGCTTAGTGTCACAGTTGGAAATATTCGTGTAAAATTGCGCGGGGTAGTAAGCATAGGCTCTGCGTCTCGGGGCCGCTGTCTGTGAACACTCTAGCGGTGGTTTGATGGTCCTAGGCCCTATTGTCTGAGTGCTATTGAACTTTGAAAGCGTTTTCCGGCTGCTCTGTATTTCTATAGACATGCAAGAGGAAAAAGTTACCAGAATGTGAATTAGCTAGTCAAATTCACGCTTAGCGATGTTAAAATCTCCCTGAAGTCATAGACCGTAAAAAACTCTACTCAGGAGCACGAGCGCAATGGCGGGGAAAACATAACACCCAAGAAAAAGCGTAAAACGAAATTGTTCCCCCTTTACTGCAGTAACTACGATTTGACTAATCGTGACGTGTTTGTGTTTTTGAAAGCGCTTATGGGATATGTAGTTAACAAGACGCAAATGCTGAAGCGGATCAGACGTTGGACTTCATTTCCCGAGTAAACCCCTGTCGAAAAATGTGGCGCAAGTTTGAAACTTGCGAATGTTCTCCACAGCTACAGCGTTTGAGAGGAAGGTAAATTACAAATTTTGCAGCAATCCGACGTTAACAATGTAATAATGGCTTCCAACAAACTTGGACTTTACTCGGAACACAGCTCTTAGTGTTGATACCCGAATATCGCCATACATTTAACCTAGTTTGCAAGAAAAATCGACGTTTACAAGTTTACATCGATGAGTGGACACCCTAGCTAGCTAGCTGGATAAATACTGGAGCAATGCAGCTTTGAGGACCTTGCAAAAGGGTACAACCTGGTTCTGCTTGGGAAGTTAACTTGTGACCTTTAGGTTACAAGACCAGCTCCTTACCCATTATACTACACTGTCACCATTATACTACATTATTCTTTGTAAAATAACCAGGCTAGCTACACTAGCACTTTGGATGAGAGCGGACTCGTTTGTATAGATCAGTGGTCTCCAACCCTGGTCCTGGAGAGCTACAGGGTCTGCTGGTTTTTGTTTTCACCTTAAAATCAGCACCTAATTGAGACCCAAGACACCAGGCGAGTTGAGTTAACTGTGTCATCAACTGCTCTAATTGATTCATGAAGTGCAGAGTCACTATGAAAACCAGCAGACCCTGTAGCTCTCCAGGACCAGGGTTGGAGACCACTGGTATAAATGTTCACGTTTGGCACTACACTGTCCAAATGTTCATCTTTTGCTCCCCTTTCCAATTCCTCCCTTCTGAATGTGAGGGTAGTGCTTACATACGACACCGTGCCTGGCCTTGGTCTTATGTGTGAAAAATAATTAAATTGTTTTTAACCTTTTCATTTGCCTTTTCAGCAAAGTAGGGTTTCATGATTGTTTCTCATTACATTTAGTTGTTTCTTCTTGGCCTTTGCACTTCTCAGCTTGGGAGGGTATAGAATCTTCATAGCAGTCTGTTTGGTAGCCGTGGCAACAGCTCCAAAAAGGGTTACTTTTCACCAGTTCATTAACTGCCACTCTGCCTAGCCTTGGGTTAGCTTCTTAGTCACCTCTGTTAAAATATATTGAGCTATGCCAATGCTATCAGATTTATTATTGGTTTTTTGGTGTGAAATACTGTACCCAAATGTTCTAATTTATGACTAATTTATACAGTTTATACAGTTTGTTTTTCCAAAGGTTTACCTTATTTCCTTTAAATTTGACTTATATCTTAGTTTTGCTCCTACCTTTCTCCTAGTTTTGTGTTTTCCCTTGTTATATCCTTATTATTTCTCTGTCTTCTCTGTGTTCTATTCTTCTTTTTTATTTTTATTTTTTTTAATCAATTGTGTGTATTTTGTTTCACCTGTAAATGCTACATTTGTTTGGTATTTTGAAGAGCTCATTACTTTAAGCAGGTTCTAACTCTCTCTCATACACACACCCAGTCTCTCCTCTTTCACACACACACACACACACACACACACACACACACAGCCTTCCCTCTCACACACACACACACACACACACACGTATACAGAAACACAGTCTCTCCTCTCTCTCACACACACAGCCTCTCCTCTCTCTCACACACACACACATGCATACAGACACACAGTCTCCCCTCTCACACACACACACACACAGCCTCTCCTCTCTCTCACACACACACGCATACAGACACACAGCCTCTCCTCTCTCTCACACACCCTCAGCAGCTCACAACAGCAGCTCAGCGGCGAAGCGGTAGTCCACCGGGGACAGACGATTTTTTACGCGCTGCGCGTTTCAGCGCTCAGCGGTCCACTTTTGTGGAAGCTCACCAGAGTGCTGAACTGCGTAGCCCGTATAAATCGCCTGCTCTAGCAGGGCAGAAATTTGACAAACTGACTTGTTGGAAAGGTTTGCTTCCTATGACCGTGCCACATTGAAAGTCACTGAGCTCTTCAGTACCACCCATTCTGCTGCCAATGTTTGTCTATGGAAATTGCTTGGCTGTATGCTTGATTTTATCTGTTAGCAATGTGTGTGGCTTAATAGCCAAGCCCACTCATAAGGGGTGTCCACATACTTTTGGCCATGTAGTGTATGTTGGAATCTGGGTGCGAATTATTAAAATGACAGTTTGAAGGGCCACCACCTTAGATCTGTTCGGGTTTGTAGTTTGTACACAGTCCCAGATTCACTGTCACCAGTTCTGCTAGCTCTCCTGTGCCTGGGGAGAGGAGGGGGGCCATGCAGCTCCCCTGTCCCTTTAGGAGGGAGGGGGGGGGGGGACAATTAGGATTTGTGTGAAATGTGACCTTTCTCAGGAAGGCGATTGGGAAACCCCAGAGGAAATTTTGGGGAAGAGCTGTCACTCAGCCCAGTCTGCTGCCGTGAAGTTTGGCCTTGGCGATGAAGAGGATGAAGATGATGACTGCCGCCTCCCTGAGAGGAGCTGGTGGGGGACTTAACAGACAAACAAAAAAAGGGGCTGCAACAGATTCAACATTACAAACACCATCAGATAGTCGCATACACAGAGGCACAGTTTAGGACAGTGGTCTTCAACCCTGGTCCTGGAGAGCTACAGGGTCTGCTGGTTTTTGTTTTCACCTTAAAATCAGCACCCAGTTGAGACCCAAGACACCAGGTGAGTTGAGTTAACTGTGTAATCAACTGCTCTAATTGATTCATGAAGTGCAGAGTCACTATGATAACCAGCAGACCTTGCAGCTCTCCAGAACCAGGGTTGGAGACAACATAAGACCAAACATACACAATACATTGTTAAAATACCTTATTGTTGCTGAAAGTTTGTTTTTTCATTATTAACACCATTAAATCACTTTTTTCCCCCCACAGTACTCATCTGGGTAGTATTGTGGGCATCTGAGTTTGGTTTTGTTTGTTTTTCTTTCCACGCACCACGTTTTGTGTAGATTAGTGTATTATTACAGCCAGTCTTACATAGTTCTACCTTTCTACAGTCAAATGACTAAAACTCATTTGTGCTGTCATTGCTCGATAAGAAATACACAATAAGCACAGTTTTAGTTTCAGTAGATATTTATTATTCCTAGAAGGTTCATTGTGCGTAGCATTAAAAAACGTCATACATTTGACGACCATACTAAAAATAATCTTGGAACATAACGAGAGTGCAGTTACTTTCTTAATCTGACGTGCTCTGCTGTAATATCATTTTTGTCCAGCAGAGGGGGCCTATCATTAACTAATGATTAACCGGTCGCTCCCTGCACTGATTCTATTGGTACACTACCCTGTAAACCACACCTTCCTGTAAACAAAGTTGGGCCCAGTTAAAACAAGCATTAAAAAAATAAAAGAAAACAAATTCAAAATCAAATCAAGATAATGGTGACACCTATGTATATTTACATATTATAATAACATGTTTAACTGGCTCAGACATGCCACACTCCCAGCATTAAAATTGGTGTATCAATCCAGTAATGTTTTCTCAGATTCATACCTTTCCACAATTAAGATAATTAAAAAGCTGTTTACATAAGAACTTCCCTAGTTGGAGTATTGCCTTCATCGGGTTCAACTCTGATTTTAGTGTGCATTTATAGCCGAGATCTGCGTTTTTCTGCGCCTAAATGGTGATTAATGGCAGGTACGCGGATGAGAGGCTATTCTGTTGCGAGTGCGTTTTTTTGTCCACAAGAGGGAGCCAAATCTATTGACTTGTACCCTGCAATAATTCAGTCAGTGTATTCCTGCATGAGCTTTTCTGAAATACAAAAGACAAAGCAAAATACATTAATTTAGTTTCCTAAAATTGGGCGCAGCATTAAAATTGGTGTATCAATCCAGTAATGTTTTCTCAGATTCATACCTTTCCACAATTAAGATAATTCAAAAGCTGTTGACATAAGAACTTCCCTAGTTGGAGTATTGCCTTAATCGGGTTCAACTCTGATTTTAGTGTGCATGTATAGCCGAGATCTGCGTTTTTCTGCGCTTAAATTGTGATTAATGGCAGGTGAGCGGCTACTCTGTTGCGAGTGCGTTTTTTTTTTCCACAAGAGAGAGCCAAATCTATTGACTTGTACCCTGCAATAATTCAGCCAGTGCATTCCTGCATGAGCTTTTCCTAGTCGTTTAATACAGATGCTCCGACTTAAACGTACATTTTTCCCATAGGGATTTAATTTTTTGAAAATAAGGTCTGTGGTTAACGTAAGTCTAGGAGAGGTCCACGTTTTATTCTACGAGATAAATTACAACCATTATTATCACCATCGTGGATTTCTAAGCTGTTACGTGCTTTTAATAAGTAAGTTGCTATATTGAAACGAATTACTATTTAATTAATTTAATTAATACACACAAACGTTCTGCACAATTATTTGTTGTCATGAAAAATGGACCACTTGTATTGCTTTATTTTTCTATTAATTTATAAAATGAAGGCTTCCTGAAAATGAAATTAAACGAAAAAGATTCATACGTTTAATGATGAGGTAAACATTTTGCGGAATGCGCAATGTAGCTCCAGTCTATAAAATGTACAGAGAACCTAAGAAATGACCATTGTCCCCTTTATTCGATTGATTACGTTTTGACCAACCGTGACGCATTATTTGTATTTTTGAAAGCACTTATGGGATTTGTAGTCAATAAGTAGTTGTGATCGCTAAATCGGATCTGACGTTGGACTTCGAAAGGCCATGTGCTGCACAACAACAGTGCTCGACCGAAAGGTAAATAAATGTTTTGTTGCAAACCAAAGTTAACTGTGTAACGGTTGCCAGCTAACTTGAACTTTACTTGGAAATACACTTCTCTTTGATGTCCAATGTTGTCCTTACATTGCATCAATAAATGAATAAGCTAGCGAACTGTGTAGATAACATTAACTAGATAGCCAACCAGCTACTTAACGTAAGCGAACTAGTTTGTTGTAAGCAGCCATGCCACTCCACTCCTGTTAATGTGGCTAATGTTTAATGCTTCTGGTCACGTCGTGAAGTATGCAAGTCTTTTGAGAGAGTTTTTTCTCGTTATAAGCCACTGTCAGTTTAGCTAACTAAACATGATGACAGGCATGTTTCTTTCTCTGGCTGTCCTTATTTATATAAATTGGATAGCAGGCATGTTTACAGTGATGTACTTCAGTTAGCAGCAATAGCTAGCTGGTTTCCTTGGCTGAATTGATTGGTCTGATATTTTTGTGACTACAGCTTACAGTTAATGTACGGATTTGGCTAAATGTTGCATCTGTCATGTGAGGCATTATTCCATCATTATGTTCCAGACTTTCCAGATTTCATACCGTCTTATTATTACTGTGGTCAAATATAAGTACTGTACGTATAGTGTATGTTGTACGTACAGTAGTGGTCACAACTGACAGCCCTGTTTCGTGCCTGGATGTAGATTGAATGGATGTGAAATTGTGCCGTTTGTAGATATAGAGACTTGTGGATTGTTACATGAAATATTGATATATTTTATGAACTTGGTCTGATTGTGAGTATATATTGTTGTTATTTTCATTCAATGTCCAGGCCACATACTGCTGCAGAAAGGGTACTGTTTTGTTTGATGAATATGGTTGCACACACACACACACTCACACACACACACAGTCTGTCCTCTCTCTTTCACACACACACACACACAGATGACTCTTCTCACTCTCCCTCTCAAACACGCACACTCAGACACGCACACGCACACACACATACACACAGAAGATTCTCCTCTGCCACATACACACACACACAGACACATGTGCATTGCACACACACAAACACAGACACAGTCTCTCCTCTCTCTCACACGCACACGAATAACACAGACACACAGTCTCTTCTCTCTCTCTCCCACGCACACACACACATATATATGCAAACACACACACACAATCTCTCCTGTCTTTCTTTTTCTCTCTCTCTCACATAGACACGGTCTCTCTTTCTCTCATACACACACGCCGTCTCTCCTCTCTCTCTCTCTCTCTCACGCACACACACACACACACACAGTCTCTCCTGTCTCTCTCACACACATGCACACAGACACATATATGCTCACACACACACATATACACAGTCTCTCTCTCTTTCTCTCATACACACACAGTCTCACCTCTCTCTCACACACAGACACTTATATATGCACACGTACGCACACAGTCTCTCTTCTCACACACACAATCTCTCTCTCTCTCTCTCACACACACACACACATTTATATATACACACACACAGACACACAATCTTTTCTCTCTCTCTCTTACACACGCACACACACACATGTATGCACTCACACACACACACACACACAAATATATATGCACCAGCACACACACAGACACATACATGCACAGTCTCTCCTCTCTCTTTATTCCTTTCTCACACACAGTTTCTTCTTTCTCTCTCACGCACACGTACATGTACACACACACACTGTCTCTCTCTCATACACCCACATACACACACACAGTCTGTCCTGTCTCTCACACACTCACACACAGACACACACACACAAACAAACACCCACACACACTCAACTGTCCTCGGTGGCCTACCTGTTTCAAGGCTGAGCTGTTGTTGCTTCTATTTCCACTTCAACAATAACAGCACTTATAGTTCAGCAGGGCAGCTCTAGCAGGGCAGACATTTGACAAACTGACTTTTAAGGAAAGGTGGCATGACAGTGCCAAGTCACTGAGTTCTTCACTATGATCCATTCTACTGCCAATGTGCCTATGGGCCACCATCTTATATCTGTGCGGGGGAACGTGTACAATAGGTACAGTCGTAAGGGTGTTGTGGTTTGTACACAGTCCCGGATTCACTGTCACCAGTTCTGCTAGCTCTCCTGTGCCTGGGGAGAGGAGGGGGGCCATGCAGCTCCCCTGTCCCATTAGGAGGGGTGGGGGAGTCTCGTATTCTACACATGACTTTGGGCTTTAAAATTTTTAATAGTCTTTGTTTTCATTCCTATCCAGCATTACTGGTTTTTTTTTTTTTTTTTTGGGTAGTCTCTTGGTGGTGGTGGGGGCTTCTACAGGTGGCCATTTGGACAATTAGAATGTAGCGTGAAATGTGAGCTTTTCTCAGGAAGGCAGTTGGGGAGAAACATTTGGGGAGAGCTGCTTAATAGAGTCCTGGAAGCCATAGACATTTCTGTGTGAAATGATCTGCTCGTGTTCTTTATCAGAACAGATACTGACACCGAGCAAGTGTGTCTGTTTTATGTTGTGTTCAGTCATAGTCAGTAGAACTTAAATTCACCCCCCAGGGAAAATTGTGGGTAACAGAAAAAATCTGCATGTATTTGTCAGCCTTTAAAAAATAGACTTTCATGTTTTGGTGGGGTTCTAATACTTGCTCTGCTGTAAGTCCATTTTTTGTCCAGCAGAGGGAGACAGATCATTCACCTGTAGCACCCTGAACTAATTCCACCAATGCAGTCTTTCCAACCATCTTTTAACAAAGATTGTTAATGCCTCTGTTTTCATTTACATAATGTATGTTCATATGTAACATATTTTGATTATATTTTATTTTAAACATTCCCCCTCTTTTTTTCTCTCCAGCTTGTCTGCAGAAGCAGGAAGTCCCCAGATGGAGGCGCTGTGTAAGCATGAGTTTGGTTTTGTTTGTTTTTGTTTCTATGCACCACTTTTGGTGTATATTAGTGCATTACTACTGCCAGTCTTACATACTGCTACCTTTCTGCAATCAAATGAGTTCATTTGATTGCGTAGTAGTATGGGGGACTGTCAGTAGTAATGCACTAACGGAGAGTGGGGCCCCTGTCAAAATTTTTTTTTTTTTTACCTTCCGAAAATTTTGAATTTGCAAAAAAATATTATAACCCCCATGTTGTATTCTGGGAAATTCCGGGGGGCCAGATTGCCTGCCCGTCCACTCACACCACACACACACCTCCCCCACCCTTGGGGACCACCGACGTTGCTCAGGTGCGGTCTCGGGGACTCGAACCATCAACCTCTACCTCCTGAGGATCGGTTCAGCCCCCTACGCCACATACTCCTTCGCATTTATCGCTCATTTTTTTGTGCACTTACACAGCACAACGGACAAAAGCTGCGCAAACTGAAAAGGGGAAAGCAGGGATTGAACCGCTGACCTTGGTAGTGGAAAACGAGAACCATTCCTCTGCACCACTGTAACTTTTTTGACTTTTTTTTGTGTTTTTCCTGCAGTGACATGAAGACAGTCAGACCTCAGAAGTAGAAACTGAAGGGACGAACGGGGATTCGAACCCTGAAGCTCAGCGTTCCAAGCTTTGGACAATACCTTTACGCCACCATCATGTTAGCGGTTGCGCGGCTGCAGAAATGGCCTGATGATGAGACAATCCAAGTATAAGCGAAACAAAGACGAAGGGGGGTTCGAACCCCCAACCTCTGCGTCCGTAGGCAAAGACAATACCGTTGCGCCACCTTCTCTTATGTGAATCGGCCGGCTCTTCTGTGGGTAGAAGAAGATGACACAACAGAAATATTTACAAAAAAATCTCAGAAATTTTGCCTTCATCTACTAACTTCGGACCTGAAGGCGATGAACCTTGTTACCTATGTCTTACAGCTGGTTCTTAGAGCCACAGCAGAGAGGTGAAGAGCCAGAGAGACAGAGCAGAGGGGAGATTGAACTTACTATCTTGGGATTCGTGGAACAGGGTACTCTTGCACCACGAAGCCCTTCAAGAGTTCCTGGGTGTTCATTAGTGAACTTATTCGCAGACCGATAAGAATTAAACAGGAAGAGCTCAGCTTTGAATAGCAGAGATCCAGATTAGGTGCTCTCCTAAAATGAACTCTACGAAACTGTGGAAAAATATAAACTGACACCCTAATATATTTTGGCTTATTTAAATAAAGCTTTTGATTCATTGGACTTCCCTTGAATTTGCGATTTATGATTAGAACAGGTGACTGACAAGTCCCATTCAAACAGATGACCTAATTAAATGTGTAATGGTGTTGCATCTTATAGGTGTGCCTGAAAGTGATTAGTTGGTTACATTTTTTATGCCTTTGAATGTTTTCTTTTACAAGGATGAAAAATGTAATCTAGCCAGTAATGTACTATGGAGAACAGTCATTCTGTTTTTATAAAGTGCAGTGGATATGTATTGGGGGACAGGGCTTGTAAATGCATTTTATTTTCTTCTTAATAATGAAATAAAATTAATTGTGTTTTGTAATTTTATTCTGCAATTACATTTCATTCTTGAAAGTTGTGCTGCCATTGCTGAATAAAAATAATGCACAATAAGAACAGTGAGTTTCGGTTTCAGTAGATCTTTATTATCCCCAGAGGGCACCTTGTGTGCAGCATTAAAATCCACATACATTTTGATAACCATACAAAAAATAGACTTGCAACATTTTTTAAATTGGACTTCCTCTGCTGTAATGCCGTTTTCTGTCCAGCAGAGGGAGGCAAACTCCTGACATTACATTGTATTACATATATTCAGCAGACATTTTTATCTAGTGATGTACAATAAGTGCATACCAAAGGTCATTGGAACAACTACAAAACACAGGTCCAATAAGGTACAGTACTCATTTTGTAACAGTTATTCATAGCCATGAACACATTAAGTTCAGTACACACATTAAACATTAACCTAACCTATGCTAAGTAAAACTAGGAGGCATGACAAGCTACAACAGCAAGATAATGATACAAAGTACAGTATAAGTGCTGGATGGAGGTACATGTAACATGAAATTGGCACAGGAGGTACATGTGTAGCATGAAAGGGGGATTTAAGTAATAAAAATGATCCCAGATTCATTCGAATGGCAGGGGTGCAAGTGGCCCTGTTGCCACAGAGCGAAGTGGTTGAGCTGGCGTGTAGGATTGAATCATGTCCTGTAAGTAGCCGGGGGCCGTCCTGTTGGCTGCAGGGTAGGTGAGGGTCAGACTTTGAACCTGGTCCTGGCAGTGACCGGTAGCCAGTGGAGTGAACTCAGCAGAGGAGTGACATGGGATAACTTGGGAAGGTTGAAGACGAGTCGGGGAGCAGCATTCTGAATCAGGGGACATATGAAGCCCAGCACCGATGCCTCCGAAGCACTCCCCTCAGCTCCTTTAAAAAAAGAAGGGACCAGTTAAAAGCATTTACATTGATAATCAAACCAATATATGTAAAGTGAGATGCATGTATACTGTATTTTGGTACAATCTATGTATTAGGCTATGTATAGTTTTGTTTTTAGTCACACACTAAACAGAGGTAAACCAGTAGAATGTGTGTGTTTTTACTACCATGGAGAAGTGAAGACCGTAAACTTAATCCTTAACATGCATGTGATTTACAGCAATGTGCATGCAAACACCACGAAAATTGGGAGCAATCAGTTTTTAGCAATAATCCGATTAAGTATCTGCATGGTTCACAACAACACGATTTCTCTAATACCTGGGTTTTACATGGATTCTTTTAATAATCATGTAAGGCCAATTAGTTGTGTCCAAAAATAATTACTTCACATCGCTCTGCGTTTTGCTTCCGCTTCTTCTTCGCTTTGTTTGATACTGGTTTGTTAAACTTCCACACGCATTACTGCCCTCTGCTTGTCGTTAAAAAAAACCACAACTGATCCTCAGATGCATCCGTGCAAGTCTGGTTGCATACAAACAAATCCAAAGCTTTCCTTTCAAATAGTTACCGCTTATTCTTATCTGAACCAAGAAACGTTTCAAAAGAAACTCCTAATTCTGAAATAAAGTTGAATACCATCTTACTTTCCTGTATTTTACATTATAATAACATGTTGAATCGTCGCAGGCATGCCACACGCTCATACCCACCTGAGTGTTTCCCTACCATCTTTAAACATCGATTAAAACCACAGTGCCTCAGACTTAATCATGCTGGTTTAACTGTACTTGATCCTTTCCCCCTGCATAAAGATATACAAACAACACCCAGGTCACTGCGTCTGGTGAACTTCCGCATATGCAGTTTTAAAATGTCAAAATTTAAAGCCGACTTTCCTACGTTCATGTGCACACACAAATCGAAAATTTACGCAAACATATCGGAGTTAATGTAATGTTTTCTCAGATTCTTACCATACCCGATTAAGGTAACAAACAGGCGTTTACATCAAACCTTCCATAGCCGGATTATGGCCTCAATCTTATTAAAACCGAATTGTGCCTAAACGTAGCCGAGAGCTGTGTTTTCCTGTGCTTTAATTGTGATTGATGACAGGTGCGCGGACAGCCGCCTGTTGCAGGTGCGTTTTATGTCCACAAGAGGGAGCCACCTTACCTATTCGTTTATACAGTTAAAGCCAGCCATCGTTAATAAAATAATTAATGAAATGTCATACAACGCTGTACTAAATAATAATAAATAATTACAACATTTTGGTCATTTTGACAAAAGAATCTGCGCTGATGCACTCCCATTCTAAATGTTACAATGGTAAGCCCTTAAGTAGATTTTGAAAAGCGTTGTATTGGTTTAATCGCAAATGTTTTGCAAGCATGGCAGTTTGTATTTTCATACCCTGGAGACCTGGAAACTATTTAATGTTTAACAGACAGGTGATTTCCAGCAAGCACATGTTAATATTAATTCTTTGGATCAGATTGTAAAAGAGAGCAGTCTTTCCAGGCTATAATGGGGATTACGGACTCCATATTAACACAGTTCCAGGAAGACTGGAACTGACTCCAACACGGAAATTTATTCAGGCAAGATATTCAGCGAAACACTAAAACTGTCTAGTAAAGATAATGAACTCTCTCACCAATATGTCCTCAGGTAAGATAGCCAACTCCCCATTCACACAGCCCAGGCAGAATAACTCCCATATTGATATTTCCTCAGCAATATTATAGTGAAGATAATGAACTCCCACACCAATAGGTCCGCAGTTAAGTGAACTTTCATTTATACGGAGATAATCAACTCCCATTCTGACACATCCTCAGCAAAGCTAATAACCTACCACACTGACATAAGAAGGTATACCAGGTATGATGAGCCTCATTGTCCCACATGGCTCATCGTAACTACACTTACACTTGGATCCTCCAGTTACACTACAACACACTCCTTTTGCCTCCTCCGTATTAAATTAGATGTCTGTTCTGGTTTTGCTAAGTACTGAGCTTATATACATGTCCTGTAGTCTTTTCCTTACCGTCTGTGCACTTTATCATATCACTCAGTGGTTAATGATTGACCCTGCCTGTGCTGAATGTTCATTCCTACTGTACTACTCCTACTGAAATAATTTAATTTGTGTTCATCAGGATTATACATACCATGTCCTCCAGCTGACCTCCCAAGAGCAGCAGGATATGTGTATTGTGATAATTTTGTGTAATTATTACAGTACAAAATTTATCACCAGAGTAACATCCTTTAGCATCAAAAATTGATAGCATTGATACTGTATCTTTCCTTTAAAATAGGCTTCTCTTTGCACAAACACTTACCATTGCCAGCGCTGACCTCTCCAGGGTGTTACTGGTCGACCTGTCACATCGTCTCTCCAACGGACCTACCTCATTCGCCTGTCCTACCAGTGACTTCCGCATCAGCAGGTGCAAATGTATGGTTGCAACTGTGCAATTCATAGCATCCCCAGAACTCTGAAAGCACTGTCTCATGCATCATAGTTAAGTCTACAATCAGTAATGTCAAAGTGAGACAACAATGTAAGGCCTGCAGGCGGACTGAACCAAGATCTTTGTTGAGGATGAAACCCTTGTACACTGTGTGATGTGCCTTCGCTAAGTACCTCTATTAAGATAATTACCCTTTCAACAGAGATACCTGGGTTGATAACTTTGCTGTACTGGAGTGTTTTTCCTCGTTGACATTTAAGACTGTAGACTTAACTTAGAAGTCTGGATCACTGGTCTTAGGTTCCAAATGCCACAGCTGGTTAAAAAATGTATAATTGTATGTATAAAATTGTATAATAATAATCACAGCTTAGTGATGACAAAGAATTTGCATACTGATTAACAGTATCGGTGGTTGGAGGACCAAAATGTGCCTAGGTACTTGAAAACATTTCCGATTGCTTTCATGAGGAAAATGTTTATCTTTGACAATCAGGTCATTGAGCGTAGAGTTCTGGAGCACCTCAATGAGTACATGCACTAGCATTCCCCCCAATCCACTAACCATGGATACCATTGGTGCTCAAGTTGGGTGATTAGTGCCTGTCTCTCACTCAATCCAGCTCGGCCATCAGTACATTTGAGAGACAGAGATTAATCACACTCCTTGAGTGGGAATTGAACCCACATTTTCATGCTGGGAAATACCAGCGCATTTACCCTCTGAGCCACCCCAGAACTCTGAAAGTACTCTCTCATGCATCATAGACAAGTCTACAATCAGAAAAGTCAAAGAGGAAAAACATGTAAGGCCAGCAGGGGGACTGAACCAAAATCTTCACCTTAACAGATGTAGTGGAGACACATCACATAGTGTGCAAGGGTTTCTTCCTCAACAAAGATCTTGGTTCAGTCAATGATCTGAAATGGCAGAAGGAATTAAACAGTAATAGCTTGATACATCACCAGCGAGTCATAAACTGGGGTAGGTACCCCAGCACAGGGCCAACTTGTCCCCATGTGAAGACACTCACTTGTCCATAATAAATATTCAGATATGTGTGTGTTATCCTTAATTTCTTACACTCTAAATATCTTTGTTTAACACATCATAACTGTGTCCTTTCCAGATTCAGGAACTCCACTGCAGTTTATTAATATTCCACATTAAACATTTGTGAACAAATTATTATTCATAAATATTTATGTTCTGGGTTTTGCACAGAAATGCACCAACAATCCATTTGAAAAAAAAAATGCAAAAAAGGAACGAACCTTCTTTTTCAACATTTAACTCTGATATTTCTATGAACTTCTATTTTTAGACCACAAGATGGCAGTATAAGACCACAAATGACCAAAAAACAAAATTAACAAAGGCTCTTCCTAGGAAACTCTGTGTATGCTAGGTCCTAGGAAACTGTATGCTGGGTTTTTTTTCCAGCCACAATTGCAATCCCAGAATTAACAAGATGTTCACTTTTATTAATTAGACACTTTTCATGTTTTGAAGGATTATTTACCCTTTTTAACCACTTTATGTTAAATGGTTTGTTTATTATTAATTATTTATTTAGACAATGCGGGTCACCCTAGATGTGGTTACCATTATGTGCAAACCTGCATCCCTAATTCAGCAAATAACTGAACTAATTATATAATCAAGACCTGAGGCTGGAATAAAAACCAGCATACACACGGCCCTCCATGGCACTAAGTTTGAGACCACTGTGCTACGATATCTGTCTAATTTTTAGACCAATGGCCTTTAATTTTATCATTGTTTATCCTCCTTCTACAATGTCAGATCATTGAGTTCAATGTGATTTACCAGCCTTGGGTGAGCTAGTCTATGATGGTTGAGGTGCATTCTAACTGGTGAAGTAGCCCTTAGTTGTAAGCTCTTGCTCTTCCAACAATGGGACCAGTACAAGGGTTTCATCCTCAGCAAAGATCTTGGTTCAGTCCCCCTGCAGGCCTTACACTGTTGTCTCACTTTGACATTACTGATTGTAGACTTAACTATGATGCATGAGATAGTGCTTTCAGAGTTCTGGAGTGGCTCAGAGGGTAAATGCGCTGGTATTTCCCAGCCTGAAAGTGTGGGTTCAATTCCCACTCAAGGAGTGTGATTAATCTCTGTCTCTCAAACGTACTGATGGCCGGGCTGGATTGAGTGAGAGACAGGCAATAATCACCCAACTTGAGCACCAATGACATCCACGGTTAGTGGATTGGGGGGAATGCTAGTGCATGTACTCGCTGAGGTGCTCCAGAACTCTGTGCTCAATGACCTGTCTGTCATGGATAAACTTTTGTCTCATTTTGACTTCTGTGATTGTAGGCTTAACTATGATGTTGGGCTGAGAGAGTTCATTTATGGTGACTGAAACGAAAAACAAACGAGAACGCGCGATAATTATTCAATAAAACAGTTGATTGCGCACCTTTTTTATTATCTTAAATTTAAAATCGTCCTTATAATTATGCGACGTGCGCTATATAACGCCAGTGAGTAAAGGGAGGAAAAAATTAACGCCTCCCCCTTTACTTCAGTACATACGGTTTGACCAACCGTGACGCAATGTTTGTGTTTTTTTAAAGTTTTGTGGGATATGTAGTCAATAACGCGTCGCGATTGGTGAAGCCGGCGAGACGGTGGACTTCATTTCCCGAGTAAACCATCGTCGAAGGACATGCGGTGGCCATCTGCAACTCGTAAATATACTTCCGCCTGCAGTGCTGCAGAAAGGTAATTACATGTTTTGCTACAAGCCAATGTTTACTATGTAATGTCTGAATGCTCACTTTAACTATGTTTTGAAAATATTACTTCGTGTGCTTCCTGTGTGATACGCGATAATATCCGTACATTTAACCAACCTTGCAAAATACGGTTTGCATCGATAAACAAACAACCAAACTAGCTAGCTGCCTAGCTAATGTCGCTAGCTAGCTATGTAGATAACACTAGCTGGACAGCCATCAAAGAATCAACAAACCTGTTAACGTTAGCGAGTTATGTTAGCTGCATATGATGAATTGGTTGGTTTGACATTTCTATAGTTTTCTGTTTGCTGGTCATATCAAGCCTTCCTGCAGCCTCTTGAGCGAATTCATAACTGTCATTACAACTACATGTGATCATGCTGTTTGTAAATACTACCGGTGTTTACAGAAACTGTACGCAGCGTAAGAACCTTTCTTGCATTACAGCCTTAAATGAAACTATATTAAATATGATTTATCCCACCTTCATTTGCACATGGTATTCCGTAATATCCCACATTTCTGAGAATTAATTAAAAATGAAATTCTATAATAACTGAGTTGTGTAAGTGTGGACATTTTTCTCCATCCATTTTCCCCTCTGTCCCGACGAGAGCGCTAGTGCTTCTCAATGAGAAACGCCCCCATAACAGGATGCTTCGCTGTAGGGCTGGTGTTCTGTGTTGATATACTGTAGTGGGTTTTCGCCAAACATAGCGTGTTGTGTTTTGGACAGAATTTCTATTTTGGTTTCATTAGATGGCAAAACATTTCACGACATTGCTTCAGAGTTCAGTGTGTTTTTGCATATGTCAAAGGAGACTCAGAGTTGGCTTTTTTGAGTAGGGCCTTTCTTCTTGCCACCCTGTCATATAGGCCAGTATTGTGGAGAGCTTGGGATATTGTTGTCACATGCACACATTGACCAGTCTTTGCCATAACGGACTGCAGCTGCAGCTCATTAAAAGATGCCATTGGCCTCTTGGTGACCTCTCTGATTAGTCTCCTCTGTGCTCGTTCATCCTGTTTGCAGGGACGGCCTGATCTAGGCAAGATCTCAGTGGTGATTCACTGTGTTATTTGAGTCCTTTGATATCTCGTTATGCTCATCTCCTGATTTGTGTCTGTCTGCAGTTTTACCTCTGAGTCCTTTAGAATGCTCTTTGTTGTTCATGGTTTGTTCTTTGCTGTGTAATGCACTACCCTGCAGAGGAAGCCTACAGAAACAGATTGTTTCATTGTGTGCTAATCAGAATTACTATAACTGGACACAGGTAGGGGCCAGTCAGCTTGGTGTGTGATGTAGGAGTTTGGTTATGCGTGAGCTAATGCACCATTACAATCATTAGGGTGTGTCTGTTTTATGCAACCCAGCTGTCATAGATTTTTTAAAATGAGTTCTCAGGTATTTTGAGAATTGTTTTCACTTGGATATTGTGGAATACCATGTGTCAATACATGTAAAAAATCAGATTTGATGTGCTTTTTATTTAAGGCTGTAATGCAGTAAGAGGGAACACTGTGGAAGGGTTGTATACACGTTCTATAGCCAGGTGACTGCAGGTGAAAGAGTATGACGTGTGCATGTTGCGGAAGATGAGGACAGGGCCTTTATGTATGTTGGTGTCTGGATGTGAGTTATTGAACTCAGTTGGAAGGCTCACCACCTTAGATGTGCGGAGGAGAATATGTACATGTGAGATATTTGAAGAAACTGACACACCCGCATGGCTGTATCTGTTATCTGTTCTCCTGCGCAGGTCTAAGGTGATGGGCCTGCTAACTGTCATTTTAGTAATTCACACTCAGATTCCAACATACATAAATTACCTGTCCTCATCTTTAACTACATGCACATTTCATACACTTTCCCACGTATTCACCACATACAGTGGCTATAGTTAATGTCTCTGCCAGTCTTATATACTTCTGCCTTTATACAGTAAACTGAGTTCAGCTTCAATTGTGGGTAATGGGAAAAATCTGCATGTATTCGTCAGCCTTTCAAAAATAGACTTTAGTGTTATACTTCCTCTGCTGTAATTCAATTTTTTGTCCAGCAGAGGGAGACATATTCTTCACCTGTAGCACCCTGTACTAATGCAGTCCTGTCAAACAAAGATTGTTAATGCCTCTGTTTTCATTTGCATAATGTATGTTCATAGGTAACATATTTTGATTATATTTTGTTTATTTTAAACATTCCCCCCTCTTTTTTTCTCTCCAGCTTGTCTGCAGAAGCAGGAAGTCCCCAGATGGAGGCGCTGTGTATGTATGAGTTTGGTTTTGTTTGTTTTTGTTTCTATGCACCACTTTTGGTGTATATTAGTGCATTACTACTGCCAGTCTTACATACTGCTACCTTTCTGCAATCAAATGAGTTCATTTGATTGCGTAGTAGTATGGGGGACTGGCAGTAGTAATGCACTAACGGAGAGTGGGGCCCCTGTCAAAAATTTTTTTTTTTTTTACCTTCCAAAAATTTTGAATTTGCAAAAAAATATTATAACCCCCATGTTGTATTCTGGGAAATTCCGGGGGGCCAGATTGCCTGCCCGTCCACTCACACCACACACACACCTCCCCCACCCTTGGGGACCACCGACGTTGCTCAGGTGCGGTCTCAGGGACTCGAACCATCAACCTCTACCTCCTGAGGATCGGTTCAGCCCCCTACGCCACATACTCCTTCGCATTTATCGCTCATTTTTTTGTGCACTTACACAGCACTACGGACAAAAGCTGCGCAAACTGAAGGGACGAACGGGGATTCGAACCCTGAAGCTCCGCGTTCCAAGCTTTGGACAATACCTTTACGCCACCGTCATGTTAGCGGTTGCGCGGCTGCAGAAATGGCCTGATGATGAGACAACCCAAGTATAAGCGAAACAAAGACGAAGGGGGGTTCGAACCCCAACCTCTGCGTCCGTAGGCAAAGACAATACCGCTGCGCCACCTTCTCTTCTGTGAATCGGCCGGCTTTTCTGTGGGTAGAAGAAGATGACACAACAGAAATTTTTACAAAAAAATCTCAGAAATTTTGCCTTCATCTACTAACTTCGGACCTGAAGGCGATGAACCTTGTTACCTATGTCTTACAGCTGGTTCTTAGAGCCACAGCAGAGGGGGGATTGAACTTACTATCTTGGGATTCGTGGAACAGGGTACTCTGTCTTGCACCACGAAGCCCTTCAAGAATTCCTGGGTGTTCATTAGTGAACTTATTCACAGACCGATAAGAATTAAACAGGAAGAGCTCAGCTTTGAATAGCAGAGATCCAGATTAGGTGCTCTCCTAAAATGAACTCTACGAAACTGTGGAAAATTATAAACTGACACCCTAACATATTTTGGCTTCTTTAAATAAAGCTGTTGATTCATTGAAGGAATTCCTTTGCATTTGTGATTTATAATTAGAATAACAGGTGACTGACCAGTCCCGTTCAAACAGATGACCTAATTAAAGGTGTAATGTTGTTGCATCTTATAGGTGTGCATGAAAGTGATTAGTTGGTTATATTTTTTATGCCTTTGAATGTTTTCTTTCACAAGGATGAAAAATGAGATTTAATCTAGTCAGTAATGTACTATGGAGAACACTCATATTCTGTTTTTATAAACTGCAGTGGATATGTATTGGGGACAGGGCTTGTAAATGCATTTTATTTTCTTTTTAATAATGAAATAAAATGAATTGTGTTTTGTAATTTTATACTGCAATTACATTTCATTCTTGAATGTTGTGCTGCCATTGCTGAATAAAAATAATGCACAATAAGAACAGTGAGTTTTGGTTTCAGTAGATCTTTATTATCTCCAGAGGGCAACTTGTTTGCAGCATTAAAATCCACATACATTTGATAACCATACAAAAAATCGACATATACATTGCAACATTTTTTTAAATCAGACTTCCTTTGCTGTAATGCCATTTTCTGTCCAGCAGAGGGAGGCAAACTCCTGATATTACATTACATTGTATTACATATATTCGGCAGACGTTTTTATCTGAAGTGACGTACAATGTGCATACCGAAGATCATTGGAACAACTACAAAACACAGGTCCAGTAAGGTACAATACTAATTTTGTAACAGTTATTCATAGCCATGAACACATTAAGTCCAGTTCACACATTAAACATTACTCTGACCTAACCTATGCTAAGAAAAACTAGGAGGTATGACAAGCTACAACATAAAGATAATGATACAAAGTACAGTATAAGTGCAGGATGGAGGTACATATAACATGAAAGTGGCACAGGAGGTACACGTGTGGCATGAAAGAGGGGGATTTAAGTTGATAATTATCCCAGATTGCTCAAATTATCTCAGTCATCCGAATGGCAGGGGTGCGAGTGGCCCTGTTGCCACAGAGTGGAGTGGTCGAGCTGGCGCGTAGGATTGAATCATGTCCTGTAAGTAGGTGGGGGGTGTCCTGTTGGCTGCAGGGTAGGCGAGGATCTGGACTTTGAACCTGGTCCTGGCAGCGACCGGTAGCCAGTGGAGTCTGCTCAGCTCCTTTAAAAAAAGGGACCAGTTAAAAGCATTTAAAAATAAGACAAATTGATAATCAAACAAATATATGTAAAGTGAAATACATGTATACTGTATTTTGGTACAATCTACATATCAGGCTGTGTAATTTAGTTTTTAGTCACACACTAAACAGAGGTAAACCAGTGGAGTACACCAATGTGTGTGTGCATCTACTACCCTGGAGAAGTGAAGACTAATTTTAATTTAAAAAAACATGCAGGTGATTTACAGCAACGTGCACACAAACACCCCGAAAATCAGTTTTCAACAATATTCGGATTAAGAATCTGCATGTTTCAGAAAAACACGATTTCTCTAACACCTGGGTTTTACGTGGATTCTTTTAATAATCATGTAAGGCCAATTAGTTGTGTCCAAAAATAAGTACTTCACACCGCCCTGCGTGATGATTCTGCTTCTTCTTCTCTTTGTATGATTCTGGCAGGTTAAACGCTTCCAAACGCATTACTGCCCTCTGCTGATCGTTAAAAAACCCCACCTGATCCTCAGATGCATCCGTGCACATAGTCCAGTTGCATACAAACAAATCCAACTTTCCTTTCAAATAGTTACTGCTTCTTCTTGTTTGAAAAAAGCAAAGTTACAAAAGAAAAAGGAAAGTCCTAATTCTAAAATAACGTTGAATACCATCTTACTTTCCTGTATTTTACATTATAATAACATGTTCAATCGTCGCAGGCATGCCACAGTCATACCCACCTGGGTGTTTCCCTACTATCCCTATCGCTTAAAACCACAAGTGTCTCAGAATTAATGTTGCTGGTTTAACTGTACTGATCCCCCCCCCGCGCATAAAGATATACAAACAACATCCAGTTCACTGCGTTTGGTGACCTTTCGCATGCGCAGTTTTATAAGGCCGACATTTAAAGCCGACTTTACTACGTTCACATGTGCAAATAAATCGAACATTTGCGCAAAAATATTGGAGTTAATTGAATGCTTTCTCAGATTTATACCATACCCGATTAAGATAATAAAAAGGCGATTACTTACAACTTCCAGAACTACCGAATTTGTGTTCCTAAACATAACCGAGAGCTGTGTTTTTCCCGTGCTTTAATGGTGACGGGTGACAGGTGCGCGGACAGCCGGGTACTCTGTTGCAGGTGCGTTTTATGTCTACAAGAGGGACCTACCTGTGATTCCTACAAGTTTAATACAGACGGCCCCGGTTGAAGCCATCGTTAAGAAAATAATTAATGAAATGTCATACAACAGCACTGTACTTTAATATAATGACAACATTTAGGTATTTTGACAAAAGAATCTGCGCGGATGCACTCCCATTCTTAATGTTACAATGATAAACTTTTAAATCGAGTTTGAAATGGTGGCATGAAGCTTTATTCTCAAACGTTTTGCAAGCATGGCAGTTTGCGTTTTCATACCCTGGGGAAGTGGAAACTATTTAATGTTTAACACACAAGTGCGTCCGATTTTCCAGGCTATAGTGTGGATTTTATAGACTTCATATTAATACAGCCCCAGGGGCCAAATGTTATCTATTTAGAGTTGAATTAGCACTGGACATTTTATTGTGTACTTATTCAATATACCTCTACAGTACTATAGGGACACTATGTCTAGTGGAGGCAGACTATAACATAAGTTATGCATTCACTTGTGTTTGCACAAAATACTAATAGGTCCATACCAATTTAGTGCTTCATACAGGGGAGGCAAGAGACCAGTATATATTAAATGCATTTATCAAGCATTAGGACTTCATTTATCTAAATTCCCTTCTATACAATTGTTGAAACCCTGGCAAAATGGCAATCATTTGTGATGTTTAATTTAACAATATAAGATTTGATTTGCAATAAAGTTCAATGCGGTGGAAAGTCTTAGGTAATCAGAATGCAGTTCTTCTTTATCCAGTCTTTTCAGCTGATACATGCATGATATACAGAATTATTTTTTATAGTATCTACATTACTCATGCTCAATCAGTTTTATATTGTCCAAAAAAAACGAGATCATGGTATTTCATATTTAGACTTACTGCACTTCTAAGAATCAACATGGTAGAATAAAAAAAAGCTTTATAAAAATACATAACGTTCACATTTACATGTGAACGTTACTCCAGAAACGTAATTGGCATTATAATTATAACGAAGGAGTATTTTTGGGTAGAATGGGGTTAAAGAAAATGCACGGCCAGTCAAAGCGCTTAATAAACTACAAATCCCAACGTACCAACCAGTTCCACCCGGAAGCGTGTGCAGCCGGTAGACGTGTCCATCCATCCATCCAGCTTGCAGTTTTTGCCTGCTTGGCGGTCGCTTTTGACTACTTCACAGCTCTTTTTGTCTAAACATCAGCATGGCATTAGTATAGCACTACGTGAACAGACAGAATAGGTATTAAGAACAGTTCGTGCTTAAAATAACAATGAATACCATACTTGCAATCATCTTGGTTTTTGTCGGATGCTGCAGCAATGTTGTGTTTTTGGAACTTTTGGTGAGGTTAGTAGCCTAACTTTCTAACGCTCTATCTGGATACTGTTAAAGATCACTACCTCGGACTATGTAGCCTTTCTGTCCCGTTCCCAAGTGCGCGTATATAATCTTGGTAAGGGTCCGGGCATCATTTAAATGTGTATTTTATGCTAGAAAATTTTTCCTCCGCCTGAGCGAAATGAAAGGTTGGCGAGAGCAGTAATTTTATTAGCGGATTTTAACAACCTTCTAAGTCGAATCTGTATTTTCGGGAAAAAGCATGCGACTCTCAGCCACGGAAACTACGATGCTGCGTTTTCTGCATCTGCTTTAGCAAGTTAGGTTTGCAATTGTCTCCTGTGTTTACCTCCTAGCTGTCACAGAGACGGACATGTCGGAAGCAGACATGAAACCTCTCGCGAAGAACAGGAACGTGCTTTCTTTTTTTAAGTTACACTGTTGTTTGTATGCACTACACCTACAGGGAGTTTCCTGGTTGCGGAAACATCGTTACGTTCGCGCAGTTTGCCTTCATCGCTTTGGAAGGCTTCATTTTCGAAACAAATTTCGGCAGGAAAAAACCTGCCATCCCCATTAGGTACGTAAAGCAAGTGGAATTTCAAGACTAAGACCAAATGTTTGAAATGAACTCCGAAATTTGAATGTTAAAGCTGTACTCGCATTTCTTGTTTATCCAGGAACTATGTGGTCATGGTGACCATGTTCTTCACGGTCAGTGTGATCAATAACTACGCCCTCAACTTCAACATATCCATGCCCTTGCACATGATCTTTAGATCAGTGAGTACTGTCCTCATTTCCTGTTTCATCACTTACCTGTTTGGCCCCAGGTGGTTTCTTCTTGTTGGTTCTTCTTAAAGGAATAATTAGGCAGTAGTTAATTTGCTTTGTTTACCAACCACAACCTGTTTTACAGCACCAACATTCCCTGGTCCATGCATACTATAAAATATCTATGTTGAAACTTGTCTTTGGGAAACCAGTGTACTTCCTGTTGTCTTCCTGTTTATTTCCTGTTGAGTGTTGTTTATACACATATCTGACTGACACCCTCTCTCACCTTTACAGGGATCACTGATAGCAAATATGATCCTAGGAATCATCATATTGAAGAAGAGGTACACTAACCTTGTATTCATATAACCTGCTGTAGTTTATATGATATGTTTGCTCTTATAACCCAGTCGTAGTTCATTTACTGCATAGGATATTTATTTATACACTGTATACATTTCAATGGAATCTGTGGATTTGGTCAGTGCTAGTGATGCCCTTTCTGTCATAAGGAGTGTGCAGTGCCATGTCAGGTGATTGGAATGTAGCGCTTAACTGGGTGTGTATAAACTACTGTTGTCACACCTTAGAGCAACATTGACAGTATTTGTATGGTGCAAGAGAACCACTGCAATATACCTGTTCTCAGGTCAGTTATTCTGTGCGGTGTCTCGCAGCAATGTTGAATGTGCTGTTCTCAGGTCAGTACGCGTCTCCCTACAGGTACACCCGGAGTAAATACATCTCCATTATGTTCGTGTCCCTCGGGATCTGTATCTGCACCGTTATGTCTGCCAAGCAAGTGGTGAGCCTTTTCCCAACCTGGTCCTTCACACACTGTCCCTTAATTTGGTCAGAGAGACAAGGTCAATTACACACCACCCTTTAATCCAGGCCTTTACACACGTACCTTAACCTGGTCTGAGAGACACGGTCATTTACACATCACCCCTTAACCTGGTCAGGGAGATATGGTCATTTTCACACAGTCCCTTAATCTGGTCAAAGAGTCACGGTCTGTATAGGCCTTTGGTCATTTACGCTGACGCCTGCTGTAAAATACTGTGCAAAGTAACAGACGCTCACAGACACGTTCTCTCGCCAGAACGTGGACCAAGAGGGCACGGAAGAGCAAGGCTTGTACACTTTCCTGCGATGGCTGCTAGGTAGGTGCCCCGGCTTGTTTGAGCGCGTGCATGTTTGTGCGAGCGCGTGCGCACGTGCGTATGAACACGTTTGCGTGTGTGTGTGTGTGTGTTGCGTTGTGTGGGTGAATGCAAAAGTGCGCGTTCCTACTTGTGTGTTTGAGCATGTGGGTTTTTGCACGCACATTTTCTCAGCGAAAATTGCAGGGAGAACGAGGACACTGAATGACATCTGGAAACAAAATGGCCGCTCGGTTGCATTAGCCGTGCTAATCGCTTGAAGAAGGTGCACGGGGCTTGGTACCTCTGTAGTGGCGTTTCGCAAATGTGCTTTTGCCTGGCTGCCATTCCCGGCAAGGCTTGCGGCTTGACCCTTAGACTTTCTGCCGTCTCACGAGGACCTTTGAGATGCCGGCGCGTTATCTGTCCTCCCTCTCGATTGGCTGCAGGTATCGCCATGCTGACCTTTGCCCTGCTGATGTCGGCTCGGATGGGGATCTTCCAGGAGACGCTGTACAAGCAGTACGGCAAGCACTCCAAAGAGGCCCTTTTCTACAACGTAAGGGCGGGACAGAACGGAGCAGGCCGTGATAACGTCGCACGTGCTGTACGATCAGTGATGTCATTGGTGATGTCATCGGTGAGGTCAGCGTTCTTTTCTCTCTCTCCACAGCACTGCCTGCCTCTCCCAGGGTTCCTCCTGCTGGCCTCTGATATCTACAACCACTGCGTCCTGTTCAGCCAGAGCGGTGCGTTAACGTGCTAACATCTACAGCCACTGAATCAACACACTAGTATCTGCAACCTGTGAGCGGTGCGCTAACGTGCCAACATCTATAGCCACTGAATCAACACACTAGTATCTGCAACCTGTGAGCGGTGCGCTAACGTGCTAACATCTACAGCCACTGAATCAACACACTAGTATCTGCAACCTGTGAGTGCTGTGGTAGCACACTAACATCAGTGTGTTTTTGCAGCTCCTGTTGAGGTGCCAGGGATCGCAAAGGATGTGCCAGTGATGTGGATATACTTGCTGATAAACGTCATCACACAGTATCCTTTCGGCAGTGTACACACGCACGCGTGCGCGAGAGAGAGGTACCAGGTTTGTTTTGGAGTAAAATACTTTTCTGTGCTCTATTGATCTTGCCTGGTGGAACTGAGCCTGCCAATATGACCAGAAGGTGGGGTTTGCACTTTTGGAGAGTATTTAATTGGTTCCAATACACCAGACAAGATCAGTAAAGCACATGAAAAAAAAAAATAAATAAATAAAATTTTGAATCCAAAACGAATAGGTCTGACAGGTACACACGCATGCACGCACTTGTATGCTCATACATAAGCGCATAAGCTAACCCATACACCCTTGTATACTCATGACAATACTTGTACACACAGACAGTAGTTCAAACGCAGCATTTGGGGGAATGTAGTTCTCTTACACAGTGCTTAGTGCGCAGTATCCTCACGTAGGCCGCCGAAGTCTCGCCATGACCTTTAACCCCCGCCGCCTCTCAGATACGTGTGCATCCGGGGCGTGTTCATCCTGACCACCGAGTGCGCGTCGCTGACGGTGACGCTGGTGGTGACGCTGCGCAAGTTCGTCAGCCTCATCTTCTCCATCCTGTACTTCCACAACCCCTTCACGGCCTGGCACTGGCTGGGCACGGCGCTGGTGTTCCTGGGGACGCTCCTCTACACCGAGGTGTGGGCCAGCGTCCGCGCCGCGCTCCGCCCCGACGGGAGGAAGAGGGAGTGAGGCTCCTGCAGTGCCCCCCGCAGGACCGGGGGTCTGCTGCAACACGCGCACATACGTGTATACGCACATACACACACACACTTACTTTCTGTTACTCGCTCACACACGCACACATTGTCATTCACTCACAAGCAAGCATGCACAGACATTGTCATTCTCTCACACACACACACACACACACACACACATATGCACACTGTCATTCTCTCTCTCTCACACTCACACTTTCTGTCATTCTCTCTCTCACACACACACTTTCTGTCATTCTCTCACACGCACGCGCACACACACCACACACACTCCCTTTCCCGCACTCGCGGGCGCACGGACACGCACCAGAGCCGCGACGGAACCGTAGTCCCGCGGTTTCGGTTCGAGTTCCATCGGACGGGTCCCCCCGGTCCCGCGCGGTCGGTAGCTGGCGAATATTGAGCCCGGGCTTAGCTTCAGCGCGGCCCCTGACCTCCGCTCCTCACCTCTCTGTAGTCCTTCTCCGAGTAGCCCAGGGCTGTAGTCCCTCTCGGAGAAGCGCGTTAGCCTCTCGAAGGAGGGTAAACTCACACCCACACCACACAGATAGTCACATCGGCTTCGTCAGGGTCTTTAGCAGTGGGTCTCAAACTCGGTGCCATGGAGGGCCGTGTGTGTGCCGGTCTTTATTCCAGCCTCAGATCTTGATTATATAGTTAGTTCAATTATTTGCTGAATTAGGGATGCAGGTTTGCACATAATGGTGACCCGACGTCTATGGTGACCCGCGTTGTCGAAATAAGAACTTGCTTACATTCTGTGCTTCAATGCAGTTAAATGCATATGGCGGAATGAGTAATTGGACTCAATTAAAGGCAGCATTAATTGTTTGGAATGCATACGCATGGCCCTCCATGGCAACGAGTTTGAGACCACTGTTCTTTAGCTATCTTTTAATTTATTTGAATAGTCGACACGTTCTCATATAGAATGCGAGGCGCACAAACCTTCGTACGCTAGTTCTGCTGAACACGAAAGATTAAGGTGCTGCACGGTTACGGTTGCCAAGGCGACGCCGGCCGGACTCTCTCTCGCTCTACACGGTTACCGCGGTCACCGGCGTTCGAAAGTCGTCTTGTCAGTCCATAACTGTAGGAGGAGGCAAGGAGATTCCGAGACTTGAAGGCTGTCCTTTGACCTGGTCGGAGAAGACTCGCCGATTTTTATTTTGTTTGTTTTCCTTTAATTGTGTTCCTCAGGATGTGGTGGTGTTTGTACTCTGTCCTAGCAGTGTCTGTTTGCTGCTCTCTAGACCGTGAATAAATGTGTAGAACGGTAAATTCGTACACAGGCAAGGGCTCCATTCAATTCCTTTCAGCTTTATTTGAATAGTGTTTTCTCTTACAGAGGAACTGTCACAACAGAGGCTTTGCATTTACAGAGGAAGCTGGGTACGTGTGCCGTGTCTAAACAGCTCTGGCCTGTTTCGCCCAATCACCTTTGAAGCTTTTGAGGCCAAAGGCTCTAGGTTTCGCCCGAACATCACAGGACGGTTGGGTGAGCTTCAACGAGCCTACTTCAGAAGTACAAGTGCACATTCAACGACAGTTAAATAGGGCTAATGTTTGCGCGGCTACCTTTGCGGGGGGGAGTATAACCCGCCGTGGGTAAACCTCTTTTCCCCGCCCCCTCCCCTGTCAGGGCGGGGTCGGGTTCGGGGTGGCGGTCTTGCGGCCCGACGGGATGGGCGGGAGGACGGGCTTGGCGTTGGATCCGGGGCGGCCCGAGGCGGCCTCCGATTGGACCCCCGGGGATGAGGCCGGCTGGGGGGAGGAGCCTGAGTCCATGTGATCTGTGGGCGGAGACTTCACCGTTTATAAAATGGCCGACAGTCCAGCGGATAAAAAGTGATCCTACTTCCCTTATGTGTTTTTGTATTTTAACAGGATGTGTTTTATTTATTATTTTTTTTAGCAGTGTTACTTAATCTACCTTTTAGATTTTTGAATTTTAAAACATAGCCATTGAATATAGAATTCCACCTATGTTGTTGCTTACAGTGAGGTACTGACTTTAAAAAAAAAAAAAAAATTTTTTTTAAGTTGGACTTCTTCAGTTAGCCTGTTATCAGTGGCAGGAGAGCTTAGCTCAGATTGTAGCTCAAACATATCCTTGCCTTTTTCATGAAACTTCACTTACAATCTGCACACACACTTTTTACTGTTATGTTGCCTACTGTTTTGTGGCTTAAAACTAAAGTCAGCTTGTAAATTGCCCTGAAGCAGCGCTTACATAACGAACAAGTTCTTGCATCATCACGAGGTCCTTACATAATGAAGTCCTTGCATTGTGAAGAGGTTCCTTCATAATTCCACTAGCTCAAGCTGGACAACACCCGTGTCGTTACATGGGCTGTTTACAATCGGAATTAAACAGCCCTGTGTTCTGGAACGTTCTTTCTAGCTTCCACTGCTTTATGGCGAAGAGGCATTATGCATTTAAAATGTGGAGAGAGAACCTCATTCAAAACTGCTGCACAAGCTGCTTTAGAGTTGCCTTGAAGCCTTTTCTTGCTTTCAGCCACAAAGCCGTCGATGCTCTTACTGCAGACATTGTGAAACGGACAGGTCATGAGAAACTTCTGTAAGTGTCTAAAATAGCCTTCCTTGCACACAGGAAAAAAAAAAAAAGTGTCTTGGCCAGTAGAACGCACACACTAAAACCGAAATAAAAATCCTGAATGTGAACTGTCGCTTTAAAACTTCACAGGTTTACACTATCGCCATGTTGATATTAATTTCACTAAATCTTACAGTAAAACTGAAATATCAAAAGCCTCCAGGAGAGTGAACATTTACAGATTTATCACCGTGTAGATCAGTGGCAGCCAACCCCGTTCCTGGAGATCTGCTGCAACAGTCCTGTTGGTTTTCATTCCAACCTTTATTTGCCACGCCCGATTCTACTAATTAGCAAGATCCCTAGCTGCTGGATGAGGTGTGGCTTTGTTAGTGTCGGAATGGAAACCTACAGGACGGTAGATCTCCAGGAACAGGGTTGGTTACCACCAATGTACGTGTTATTTACACCATACAACAATTTTTACAGGTTTGCACCGTTACCAACAAACACAGGGAGAGCTCTGGCTTCAATGACAATGGGCCTCATTCGCAAAACCTTTTCTTAAATGATTCTTACTGTTGTTCTAAACAGTGTTCCCAAGAAAAACCAGCATGGGTATGAGATAAAATTTTACAAAGTCAGCATTCATTATGTGCAGTTCTGTTCATGTGATTAGCATAAGAAACAGCCATGATCAAATACGGATAAGAAAAAAAAAAAAATGATGAATGCCAAAATGTTCTTGGAAACGTTCATACGCGCGGTGTACGATCAAATGTGAATCGTACGCATTTTTTCGTGAATGAGGCCCAATGAGAGTAATTTTGGGGAATCACTCAGGTGGGGACGGTACAGGCATCTCACCTCTCAGGCTGTCCTGGTCGTGTCCCGGTCCCGGTCCCGGTCCCGGGAGGTCTGGCCCCGCCCCTTTCCCAGGACCCCCCATGCTGTCCCGGAGGGAGGACAGGGCGGAACTGCCGCGGGACTCCTGCGAGCTGCCAGAACGTTCCCCAGTCAGAACACAAGCGCGCTCAGATTTCACCGTGCGCTCATAGGCTGGCGTTCCTCATCGCCGAGTTACACGAGCGTCAAGTCTGAGTGTGTGTGTGTGTATCAGTGTGATCGATCGCATGCATGTGTGTACGTGACTGAGTGTGCATGCATGTGCACGTTTTTGTGTGCGAGTGCGCATGTGTGTATCAGTGTGATCGATCGCATGCGTGTGTGTGTGTGTGTGTGTGTGTGTGTGTGTGGTACAGACCTGCTGTTCTCGATGGGCTCTGGTGGTGGGGAGGATAGAGGAGCGGGGTCCTGTCCAGCCTGTAGAGCCATCGAACCCGAGGCCGAGAGAGACACCCTGCAACAATACCAGCACGCACGCACGCACGCACGCACGCACACACGCACACACACAAGTTAAGAAAAACCAGCCCAATTAAATCTAGGTGGAGGAGAGATTCACTTTTCATAACAGAAGTAAATAACAGAACGACGCAGTTAGTTACATGTACCTGTTTAGGGGCTGGGTATAGATACATACAGGTATATGTACCTGTTTAGGGGCTGGGTATGGATACATACAGGTATATGTACCCGTTTAGGGGCTGGGTATAGATACATACAGGTATATGTACCTGTTTAGGGGCTGGGTATAGGCCCCAGGGCTTTTCCCTGTCAGTGCCTCCCGGAACAGCTGCCGCCTCTTCTGCTGGGAGGCCACTTCCTGCTCAGAGGACAGGAGAGAGACGCGCCTTTAAAGGGGAGCGTTAGGGCGGGGGGCGTGGCCGACGCTGGCAGGGCGGGGGTCTCACTCACAGCCGGGCTCCTGGGCGGGGCCAGCCTCTGCTGCACTTTGCCGTAGAGGTTCCTGCTGAGGTCAGACTGCTCCCTCGTGTCCTTCAGAGAGTCACCTGTCACACACACACACACACACACACACACGCACACAGCCAATCACTAAACATCACCTTAAACTGCGCATGGATTGCCTAATTCACAAGGTTACACCAGCAGTGCTGGTCTAGCTATGGTCTGGTGTGCCTGTGTAGTATGAGTGAGACTGTACAGGTGTGCTCAGGTATGAGTGGACTGTACAGGAGTGCTCAGGTATGAGTGAGACTGTACAGGCGTGCTCAGGTATGAGTGGACTGTACAGGAGTGCTCAGGTATGAGTGAGACTGTACAGGTGTGCAGAGGTATGAGTGGACTGTACAGGAGTGCTCAGGTATGAGTGAGACTGTACAGGTGTGCTCAGGTCTGAGTGGACTGTACAGGTGTGCTCAGGTATGAGTGGACTGTACAGGCGTGCTCAGGTATGAGTGAGACTGTACAGGAGTGCTCAGGTATGAGTGAGACTGTACAGGTGTGCTCAGGTCTGAGTGGACTGTACAGGTGTGCTCAGGAATGAGTGAGACTGTACAGGTGTGCTCAGGTATGAGTGGACTATACAGGAGTGCTCAGGTATGAGTGAGACTGTACAGGTGTGCTCAGGTATGAGTGGACTGTACAGGTGTGCAGAGGTATGTGTGAATACACAGGTGTGGTTGGATATGAGGGAGACTGTACCAGGTGTGAGACTCACCAGTGAAGGTGTTTTCGGGCATGGCACTTGTGCCGTCACCCCCACCCTGCTCCTCCTCCAGCCCCAGGTACTCCCTGACCACCTGACACAGCGTCTTGTAGGCCTCCACAGTGTCATCTGCAGGAGTACAACTGCATCTGATCACAGACCCGAACCTGATCCACATCTATCAATCACACAGACCTGTACCAGATCACACATCTATCAATCACACAGACCTGCACCTGCTCACACATCTATCAATCGCAAACTTGTACCTGATCACACATCTATCTATCACACAGACCTGTACCTGATCACACATCTGCACGTAATCGCACACTATACACACACACGCCCACACACACACACACAGTCCTACTCAACCCTGTACAGGTCACACACCCGTACACCCATCAGGTACGGTTAACCGATTTCTGTGGAAAGCACGTTTCTACGCCATTTCCCGAAAGGCATATTCTGAAAACAGAGTTCAATGCCCAGTAAACATGCATTGTGAAAACAGAAAACGGAAACGCCAACGCCGCAAAGCCAAAAGGCCTCAGCACTGCGGCTCACCGCAGGTTATGACGTTGTCGAAGTACCCAGGGTGCTCTCTGTTCAGCCTGACGTAGGCGTCGACGCGGGACAGGGCGGAGTCCATCTGCTCTCGGGTGTAGAGCGCCCTCCTCCGCAGGCGGTTGCCGTACTTCTCCTGGTCCGTGGGGACCAGCAGGACGTAGCGCGGCTCAAAGTAGGTGCTTTTCAGGCTGAGCACGCCCTGTCGGGAAACGCCCAGGCTTCAGGCCTAACCTTCTCAACCAATCAGTGCTTCACAATGGCCATTTGCCAGAAGGAAAAAATTATAGACCGTATTTACTGACCCTGTGTACTGAGCGACTGTATTTACTGAATGACAGTACTTACAGACCGTGGGGCCTGAGTGACAGTACTTACTGACAGTGTCCTGAGTGACTGTACCTACTGACCGTGTACTGACCGGCGGTGGTTACTGACCATGGGGGCGTGGGGCCTTACCTCCAGCTCCATGTGCACGCAGCAGGCCAGGCCCTCCCTGGCCACCTCCTCGATGGCCTCCCGTGAGAGGCCGTACCAGTGACCCGCGTACTGAATGGTCTGGATGAACTTACCCTGGGAGAAACAACAACAACAACAACAACAACACAGGCTTCATGGAGACCGAGGGGCGTGCAAACCTGGCCCTGTGTGTGCTGGTTTTTGGCAGCAACAAGTGTTTTGGTCAATTAAAAAAAAAGCTTCTTCGGTTCTAATTGTTTTTCTTTTTCATACTAGCACAATAACAATACAGGTTTGACTTCTTGCCACTGCTTTAAACTCATCATTTCCCCGCAAATGGTTTAGACACCAGGTGTGCGCACTTTCAGCAGTTAGAACCCCACTGCTTTTACCTGTACGTCTATAATTAGGCCTGAATTGAGAATCTTTCTAAAGCGATTCTTTGCTATACAGCACCATTGGGTGATCTGACGGTTTGTCTTGGACTGTGAATATGGGACATATTTTTCATAGGATGAACAGTTATTGCTCATAAAATGTAGCCTTAAAAAGTTAAATCATCCATCAGTGGACTTTAAATGTCAAATTTAGAACAATTAACCGCTCATTACAGTAAAGGGGTTGCAGGTGTGCCTAGAACTAAAACCAGGCCCTCTGCTGTAAATCCCTAAACAAAGGCTTTTCATTATTCAGCCAACAGTACTGACCACGCAAAGGCCTTCCTCTAACCAGCCAACGGTACTGACCACACAAAGGCCTTCCTCTATCCAGCCAACAGTACTGACCAAACATCTAAAAACTTCCTCTTTTCAGCCAGGGCAGGGACCCAAAATTAAACCCCCGGGGGCCCGTCCGAGGGCCTCTAACGTGGGGAAAATCTGCGAATAGTTGGCGTCTGAAAGGAAGATACCGCGCGGATCATGTCGTGGAACTGCTCCTCGGAGACGTAGTGGTAGTCGGACCCGTCCTCCTCCCCAAAGTAGGGCCCCCGCGTGGTGTGGCAGATCCTGGAAGGGGGGGGGGGGGGGGGCGAGACAGTGAGATCAGATCAGTGATGCGCTACACAGGAAATGATGCGCTACACAGGAAATGACACGCTGTACCGGAAATGATGCGGGACTGACCCATAAGCAAAGAACTGGTTGAACTCCTGGCACAGCCGATGAGCGAGCTCTCTCTTCCCACAGGCCTGTGGGCCTGCCAGCACCAACATGGGGTACGGAGTGTTCAGACTGGGGAGCGTGCTGCAACACACAATATACATATAAAACACTATACACAACAAACACTACACACACTATATATTTAACACACTCTAGATAAAACACACTACACAACACAAGCAGTCACACATACATCTACATACATACATACATAAGACACACTACAATGACATCCCACACACCCCACATATTTAAATAAACACATACATTTAGACAAGATCACACAATGTGTCAGGGGCCAATCAGAGCACAGCGCTCTCCGTTCACCTGTCAAAGATCACCTGCGGCTGCCTCAGCTGGAACACCGCGTGCATCATGTGATCTCTGGCCGCGGTCACCTCAGGCGGAGGGTCGTACTTATTGACCGCCGACACCTGCGGTACAAAAACGAGCAACGGCAACAGGGTGTTCGCAGTCTCCGTACAGCGTGCGCCATTAATGCAACCACACATTACCTCTCGAAGTGGACGAGTCACAACTGCCTGGTTCATTTAGGGACCCTAGAGGAACTAAATCAGGGATCTGGTGTGAGAATGCAACTGTGGTGTACGCCAGGTTGCTGGCGGTAAGACCTCCTGCCCAACAGTCTCACTTCTGATTGGCGAATGGTCAGAGGCTCCGCCCCTACCTTCTCCTCCGCCATGACGTCCCGTTGGTCCAGGAGGCTCAGCTGCTGCAGGAGGAAGACAGCGGCCAATCGGTAATCGGCCTCGTCCTGAGGAAGCACAAGACGACATCATCATTAGCAGCAGCCCAATGATATCATCACAAAGAACACCACAGTTATCTCATCACAATCAGCGCAAATACACTATGGAGCGGCAAGTAATGGTACCTAAACTGTACCATAGAATATAGAAATTCAGGTGATGGTACGGAACGGTACAGTAGTATCAGTGGTAACCAACCCTGTTCCTGGAGATCTACCATCCTGTAGGTTTCATGTGATGTTACCTGTACCGGGTTCCTTTGCAGGTTGAGCTCCCTCAGCAGTGGCAGGTCATGGATGTGTTTCGCCTCCTTAATGTCGCTGACCTGATACCGAGAGGAAGACCACAGGCAACAGTGATTGGTCGGTTGATGAGCGGCGTGCAGTTTCCACGGACACTGCAACTTCCCACAGCATTCAACGGGGACTTTCAGAGAAGTCCAGAATGCATGGCAGCACACCCCTAGCCTGCAGACATAGCCCAGAATGCACTGCAGCAGCCATACCATGTTGTTCTCCAGGTTGAGGGATCCGAGCAGGTGGAGGTTCTGAAGACCCGAGAGGCTCTGGATCTTGTTAGAGGACAGGTCTAGAGTCTGCAGGGTCCAAATTTTCTCAATATTCTCAATCTTCCGGATATGATTCCCCCTCTGAGACAGACAAACAGACAGACAGACAGACACACACACATGTAAAGGGCCTTAATGTATGAGCATGCAATAGGCTACCAAGCACAGAAATGGTGAGGGGCAGTGGGATGTACCAAACAGATTATAAGGGTGGGCATGGGTCGAACCAAGCACACAGATAGTGGGAGGGGAGTGGAGTGCACAAAGAACACAGATCTTGAGAGAGGAGTGGGATGTACCAAGCACAGAGAAAGCAAGGGGGGGGAACGGGACGTACCAAACAGAGCTCTCTCAGGGGCAGTTTGCCCAGCCCTTTGAGCTGGTAGATCCTGTTGTGCGCCAGACTGAGGTGCGTGAGGCTGGAACACATCTCGAGGCCCCGGATCTCACGAAAAGAGTTATCTGTGAGGTGTCGGGAGGGGTTAAGAATACATCCGATCTGTGTGTGCGTGTGTGTGACTTTGGGGGGGGGGGGGTGGACGTATGCAAAAAAGTCTTAAGTGTGTTAGTCTTGGTATTAAATGAGAAATTTATTTATTTGTTTAATTATTTGTCTCTCTCAAGTAGAAAATATCACCTTGTTTTTGAGTGAAATTTTTCATTGGCAAATCTTTCAAAAAACGAGGAAAACTTTCACCCCATTAACAATCTTTTTGTCTTAAGAAATTAGATTAAGTCTAAATATAAGACTAAAACACTTGTTAAGATTTGTTAAGAGGAGTAGGGTGCAGAGATTTTACATCCATGTGGAAAAAACACACAATACTGTACATGCAAAGACTACCCATCATGCCTCACTCATCAAAAGCCAATTCAGTCTGACTACTTTTTTGGGGGGGGATTTATGAGAAGCGCACAACAGGATACGATCCAGGTTCAGTCGGCAGAGAGAAGAGTAGGCAGACAGGGCCTTCATCTCTGACATCTGATTGTAGGAAAAATCGACTTCCTGCAACAAACAAGAAGGGTTTCCCGACTTGGTAAGAGCAAGGGTTAATACACCTCCTCCCCCCGCTTAATCTGCAACGATAAAACTCAACATGTCCAGTTACACCCCCAGATATCTTGAGGGCGAAATAACATGCTCATAGATGAATCAAACCCAAAAAAACTGAGAAAAGCAGGTTGTTCCTTGTTTAAATATTTAATTAATAAATATTAAAATAAAGTCGATATCTTGAAGGCAAAATAATGTGTTCATAGAAGGACACAAACCCAAAAAATCTTGGGCAAAAAAGGTTGTCCCTTGTTTAAATATTTAAAGCACTCAAAGCATTTTTTTTGTCATCTTTTAGGTCAGATAAAGCACTCAGAACTGTTCACAATACCTTCAGGTTTTTTGGAGGGTGGAATCCGAATTGGGAGATCTCGTTGTGGGAGGCGTCCAGGAAGAGGAGATAAGGCATGTGACTGACGCAGGACAGGTCTGTCCAATGAGAAAGAGCGTAGCCGACAATAATTCAAACACTAGAAACTACTGGACTCCAATCTTTATCCATCCTCTCTCGGTTGAAAGGTGACAGTTTTTTTGGCATGGTATCATCACGCACGCACACACACACACAGTCTCAAGCTTTTGATACAAAAATACCATACCTTTTATCTTATTGTGTGGGACCTCAAGTCTTTGAAGGTGAACGTAATTGTGCAAGAGAGAGATGTCCGTCAGGTTCCGTCCCTGTGGAGAGACAACCTGTCTGTCACTGTGCAAGCACTTCATACTTGGCTAAATCTTAACTAGCCACTAAATCACAGATTATCCATCCATCCATCCATTATATACCCGCTTATGCTGGTCAGGGTCACGGGGGGTGCTGGGGCCTATCCCAGCGTGCATTGGGCGAGAGGCAGGAATACTCAACACTCAACAGGCCGCCAATCTATCGCAGGGCACACACACCATTCAGTCACACACTCATACCGATGGGCAATTTAGAGTCTAATAATTAGCCTACCTGCATGTCTTTTGGATGTGTACGTATGTGGGCGAGACGTCGTTTGCTTACAGGGATAGAAAGAGAGCGGTAGGTACACTCCAGTCCCGTTGCAGACGGCCCCAGGTCGTACAAACAGCCGGAGACCTCCTCCTCCGTTAATTCGCCGTCATCCTCCACGGATCCAAACGAAAGAAAGAAAAGAGTCGACGACCGGCAGTTCCCAACCTCGGGCCCGGGGGTTCCCGCTGTGTGCGCTGGCTTTTGTTCCAACCAGAGTTGCAATCCCAGAATTTTAACAAGCTGCTCGTTTCACTTAATATAGGTGCTTTTCATGTTTAGAGGAATTATTTACCCTCTTAAACCATGTCAGAAATTAACATGACATGAATAAAATCCCATGTTCATATTTGTAATATAGCACAGTAAGCGCAAACAATTACATAGAAAAAGTAACAAAATTTGGAAACTGCAAATTAGGTGAATCAATAGACTCCTAATTAGGTTGTTCAAAACATGCGTTTCAGTTTGTTCATATTTTTTGTTCTTTAACTAATTAACAGGTTTGGCTCATTATCATTCACTTGGTCTTTGAATTCTTTATTATTTACCAGATTATATTTTTTTAAAAGCAAATACATCCATAATTGAATTTGTGTATAGCATAAATGTAGCCTACATTTCATTGCCTAAACCCGAATGACATAAAAATACATTAATCTCACATGCGCATATTTTGTCGTTGATAAACGCTGATGGAAAACTTTGATCTAAGCATTTGGACTGGCGAAAACAAAAAAATAGTGAATAAGGATGCGAGCAGACCGATTCAGATGATTGGCACGCTTTGTTACGCAAGCAGAGTAAATGAAAACAGGTGGTAGGGTAATCATCGGTTTAATTAAGAGTTCCGAACGCCTATTTATGAGCCGCCACTTGTAGCCAATAATCCAATCAATTAAAATTAATATTAGTGATCAGAGACCACTAATCCAATGGAATAAATATCTGCGTAGGCGTCTTGCCCGAAGTTGTACATTTGTGCTTGATTGCTGGATAGTTATAATTCGATTATTACCGTACTTAACTACACTACTCAATGACATTACAACATGGAATAGAATATAAACTGGAGTGGGGTGTTTACAAGCCACAGCCGAATTTAGAATGCATCATTAAAATTAATGAAATACATTTTTTTAAACACCCCCATCTGCTCCCAAAGGCAGCCAACACGGTCGTTTTAATTGGGCTAGGTGCGAATGCAAAATTTGTCCTTAATGAGGTGCGAATTCAGCAGGATTAGTGAGATGTCTTGACTACCAAGCAATGTACTCGCATCCCCAAGCCAATCTTTACCTTTCAATCATTCTACACGTACAAAACAATTGTTTAACCTATAGTATATATACACCAAAATTTCGGTTTGCCCAAATTAAGTCATTTGGTCTCAACTGAAGCCATACCTCCTTGGGGTTCCCTTCCTCCTCCTCCTCGGATCCTCGGGTAGTGATGCTTGCTGGGACCTGCAGCGCAGATGGAGCGTGCGGGTAGCCCACGCTCACTTGAGACCCGAGAGTAACGTCAGCGGGAACAACTGGCATGTGCGACGACGGAGGAGAGACAGACATTTTATACCCGTGCAACTGTTATCTGTAACTTTGGCAGTTAATTCGAACACTTCAAACTGCTGTTCAGAACTGCCACTGCTTGCTCAGCTGAAACCAACACTACCACCTGAAGCTTCCTTTGTGTTGCCTGGTAACCGCGCACAGGAAGTTGGGATTGTATTTTGAATTCTGGGATATGTCGTTTTTAAGGCTTGTAGAACACTATCACAGCACAGACGCAGAGACTGTAGAAATACGCAACAAACCTTAACTGAATGCTTAGATGAACGCTCAAAACAGCCGTTAAGCCAATTTAGAACATTTATTTCTCATTTTCAGCGACATTAAAAAAAACAGACAGACAGACAGAGACTAGCAGGTTCGTATACACAAAGAGCACATTTTCTCCCAACCAATAACAATTACATCAAGAAAAAATACATTCTGTGCAAAGAAATCACATTTTTCCTAGAGACATCAATACTTCAATCCTTAATTTTTTTAATAAACACAAAGTACCATACACTTAGACCAAGGTCGGACAAAAGACAGCATAAGAGCAGTAGATTAAAATGACAGATTGATGAGGGGTGGAGAATCCACGGTGTTCCCTTTCTTGTCAACAGGACTCCAGGTTATGAGGGGAGAGCTGAGGTCTATCAACTACAAGAAAGAGAGAGAGAGAGAGAGAAAAAAAGACATCTTTAATTAAAGCTGCACGAGACACGAAGAGGATCTTGAGCATGCCAGTTCAATGTTAGTGCAGCTACACATTAATATTTAAAAACTTAGCAAAATGTCAAAGCATAATTGAAAGTAAGCCCTTGTGAAATGGCGCACGTGCGCAAACCCCAACAGCTGACACCAGACAGATTTACAGTCACCTGACTTGTCCAACCAATTACTTTCCCCGAGATTCATTTCCTTTTACAGCAGCCCCTGGCCCCTTAAGGCATTTACTGACTGAACACAGGCCTTGCATCACCCTGACGTAGCGCGGATATAACCGTGCAGCCAATTTCTGATGTGGCAACACCGAACCAAACCGGAGGCTTTGTTCTCCAAAGCGAAAGGTCAGGATTGGCTCCCGATTCACAAATGAGGGCTCCGCCCATTTTGGGGGGCGGAGCCACACGCCTCCATCGGCGGAATGACGGATAGAGGGGCCGGTCTCACCTGCCCTCCGGTGGGCTTCAGTGGGGCGGTTTTGATCAGGTCGGGCGTGTTCGACAGGTCGATGAGCAGCCTCTCCTCAGGCTTCAGGACCGGGGCTGGAGCGTCCACCAGCAAAACCTGCAACGCAAAGACCTGAAGGTTAGGGCAAAAGTCTGCGGAAACGAGCAGCTCTCGGTGCAAACGGCTAATCAGAATTTACCAGGACACGGTAAAACAACGTGTCCAATACAAAAACAGTGCTGAAAGCTCAGTCCCTGAACACTGTGCCATAGGGTAAATGACACTGCTGGATGGGTCGATTGGCTTGTTCTCTTCATTGTGTATTCTTAAGTTCTAGATGGGGTCAATGGCCTGTTCTCGTCATCATATTCTCATGCAATATTGGACCAGGAATGAGGGGTGTTACCTCTTTGTTTTCTGGAGTCTTCACTGCATCATTCTGTGTCCTCTGGACCTGTTGAGTGCTGGAATTTTTATTCTCTTCGTTAGATTCAGGGGTGCTCTGGCTCTCTGTGCTAGATTCAGGAGTTATCTGGCCATCTATGCTAGATTCAGGGATTTTCTTGCCATCTATGCTAGATTCAGGGATTTTCTGGCCATCTATGCTAGATTCAGGGGTTTCCTGGCTCTGCAAGCTGGATTCAGAGGTTTCCTGGACTTGCAAGTTGGATTCAGGGGTTTCCTGGCTCTGCAAGCTGGATTCAGGGGTTTCCTGGCTCTGCAAGCTGGATTCAGGGGTTTCCTGGCTCTGCAAGCTGGATTCAGGGGTTTCCTGGACTTGCAAGCTAGATTCAGGAGTTTCCTGGACTTGCAAGTTGGGTTCAGGAGTTTCCTGGACTTGCAAGCTGGATTCAGGGGTTTCCTGGACCTGCAAGCTGGATTCAGGAGTTTCCTGGCTCTGCAAGCTGGATTCAGGAGTTTCCTGGCTCTGCAAGCTGGACTCAGCGATTTTCCGGCTCCCTCGCTTCGATTCAGGGGCGTCGCAGTTCTCCGTGCTGCGGTCAGGGTTATCGCGGTCCCGCGGGTCGTGACCAGCGGGACGCGCCGCGGTGCTTTGGGAGGCGGGCTCAGGCGTGCCGGGGGCGGGGACAGTGGTTGGCGCTTCCCCCGGCTCGTCTTCCAGGCAGAAGGCCAGGGAGCCGGGCTGGTACGCAGCACTGCGGGGGTCGGCCTCTCTGGGGACGGGTTCAGGGCCCAGGCCACTCGGCCGCTGGACCACCTTCAGCTGAACGGGGCTGGAGAGAGCAAACAGACAACAAATCAACACCCAGTCCACAGCACAGCAGGCTAGCATTTAGACACAGCTGGTTAGCATTCACACAGAGCAGGCTAGCATTTAGACACAGCTGGTTAGCATTCACACAGAGCAGGCTAGCATTTAGACACAGCTGGTTAGCATTCACACACAGCAGGCTACCATTTAGACACAGCTGGTTAGCATTCACACAGAGCAGGCTAGCATTTAGACACAGCTGGTTAGCATTCACACACAGCAGGCTACCATTTAGACACAGCTGGCTAGCATTCTCACACGGCAGGTTAGCATTTAAACACCGCAGGTTAGCATTGAGACACAGCTGGTGCAGAGAGACCTGTAGTGTAAGAGTCCCACCTCCCCTGGCTGATCTTCCTGGCTGATCCTGGCAGGCCTGTTCTCTCCCCAGCCTGGCCCAGCCGTATGCTCTTCGGGGTCATCGTGGGGATCCCCGACACCCGCCTGTTGACCGGGGTCGGAAGGGCGGTGGAGCGCCTCGGCAGTGCCGAAACGGACTTCCTCCCCGCCGTGGGGGTCTGGAGGCTCTCTGGGGCCGGGTCCCCTGCTTTCTGCAGGAGGCTGGAGGAGGAAGAGGACACGGGACATCGAGTGAGCCCTCAACGAAAAGGTACAAACACAAATCCAGCTCATTGGTGAAGAACAATGCCGTGCATCCAGATGGGTTTGGGTTCAAGTCCCGAATACAGTTCGGTAGTAGTGCCTCTTCAGCAAAGTACTACAGCTAAACCTAGATGCACAAACAGCGCATAGGCAAAATGCAATACTACGCAAGCAAGCACACACACTGGGGAAATAAAGGAAGTTGTGTAATAATGGTGCAGTGATACCTTTCAGTACTGCTGGCAGACAGGTGTTTCTTTGGCTTGATCATCCTCGACGAATCTGGAGAGGGAACTGCAAAACACGGCGTGCGGGGGAGGAGCTATGGTAAGAATATGCATCCATGGCAACGGAGCAAGCTGAAAACCTACTGAACACCCACGTCTCTGTTGCGTGTACAGCTACAGGAAAAAAGGGAGTATTCTGTAAAATAATAAGCCAGTGGAAAATTGTGAAAATTCCGGAATCAGAATTCCAGAAAATTCAAGGTCAATCTTTGATTTTGATTCCGGAACTTTCACGACCTCAAATTTTCTGCATTCGAAACCGAGGGCAGCGGGCTAGCAGTTCCTCACCCTCGGACCTCCGCGGCCCCCTGGCCTGAGTCGTGAGAGTCGGGGTGACGAAGGTCTTCGGCTTGGGGTTGGCGCTCTTGGCGGTGGCCGCGGTGGCGGCGACATTGGGAACGGACCCGGCCCTCTGGACAGGCCGTTTGGCTGGGGTGAGGTTCAGCGGGGCGGGGTCCCGCTTCTTGGCGGGGTTGGGCTTGGCGGGCCCCGCCTGCGGCTCCGCGGCCCTCTTCACCTGGGCGGAGGGGGTCGGCCTCCCCGCCCTCGCCGCCTCCGCCGCTCTGGCGCCGACGGAGGACGCGCGCGGCTTCGAGGGGGCCGCCGCGCCGGAGCCGGCCAGCCTGCTCACCCCACCGGGGCCCTTCAGCTTCCCGCTGCTCACGCCCGAGCTCAGGGAGGTGTTGAATGCGCCTGCAGACGAAACAGACAAAACACCTTACGCGTCGTTTCCTCACAGTGTTTTACTGTGTTTTCCTGCCTGACGGGATAGAAAACTTAGGGCGGTTCTATATGCCGTTGGGGGGAAGGGGGTGGGACAAACCTTTTCCCGAGGGCGACATGGACATGCTGGAGTTCAGGCTGGACACCGAGGAGGAGGAAGAGGAGGTGTTCTTCCTCCTGTCTGCGGTCCGCAGGCCCGGCAAGGGCTTCATCGCGGGAGGCTGCCCCACCTGAAGAAAAACCGCACGGAGAGAGACGAGCGATAAAGACTCGGAAGAGCCTTCCGGAACATTCCGATTCAACGACGTTCAGCCAATGACAGCTCAGCTGCTCGACAGCAGTGGAGTGCTTGACCACGGCGTTTTACACTACAGCGTGAACTGCTGAACCGGTCTTTAACATTCAAGTGCCCACAAGTGAAGGGTACTGCAAGTTTGGCTGGATTCAGTGGAACATCCAGAACATTCCAGAACAGCCGATTCAACTGAAACCGATGTCAAAATGAATAAAAACAACCAACTGCTACCCACATATTCATACATAAATTTTCAGCCACACCCCTCCATCCTGATGTAGCCAATAGCGGGAGGAGCACGAAGGCTGCCGGGAGTGACCGAGGCAGGCCTTACCTTCCTGGGACCCGGGAGGACCCTCCCCCCCGGCAGACTGGTGTTGAGGGAGTCGACGCTGACGTCGGAGAGGAGATCTTCTGAGGAGCCCGCGCTGCTCAGCGGACGGCGCAAGGGGCTGCGCTTCTGCCCCGCCCCGCCCTAAAATGTCAACGCCCCGTTCCGGTTAACCACGCCCACCTCGCAAACTGTCACAGAGATTGCATTCACATTCACAGTATTTGGCCATTCTCAATAAATTCATTTTGAATGAATGATTTATGGCCTGTATGCCTAAACACTGACATAGGACATTTGCCTGCAATATGAAGCAAATGTATTATGATTAATACAATAATCATAATGCATTTCCTTTGTATTGCGGGCATATTCAGCCAGGGTGACTGACAGAGTTTATATTGCATGTCATCCATTTTTACAGATGGACCTTGACAGAGCAAACTCAGATATACTTCCTTGCACAAGAATACCCCAGCCGGATCCCAATCCGGAATGAACCCCGGAAGCTTCCGGAAACAAATCAATTTCTCAGCTTCAGCAGCACTTAGAGCACGTACAATTCTTTCACACAGCAAGGCTGGAACAACAAACGTGGGCATGTTGTGAGGAAACCCTCAAAGGACGCAGTTCCTCACCTTATCAGGAGGGGGCAGTCTTGTGGTGTCTGAAGGGGGCGGCTTGGTCTTAGAGCGCGGGTAGGCTCCCGGAACGGCAGGCCGGCTGGGCAGGAGGCCCCTGCCGCCGGAGAGGCCCACTTTGCCTCTGAGGGCCACCTTGGTCTGAGAGGTCTGAATCGGGCTGCAGCTCCTGCCCGTCGCCCGCACGGCACCGGGGCTGTTGAGTCCTCCGGCCTTTAGGAGGCGCTGTTGGATGGCGGGGGGAAGCTGTTTCAGGGGGCTGTCCCGGACGCAGAAGGTCTCCCGTTTGATGGGGCTGAGCGAGGGGCCCGGCGGTCGCCCGAGGGCGCTCAGCTTGGCTGCGGGGTCTTCCGCGAACGGCTCTGTCGTTTCACCCGGGGGGTTGGGACCGGCAGCGGCAGCGGCGGCGGCTGAGGATCCGGATCCGGACCCCGATCCCCCGGCGGCGGGCTCGTCCCCGGCGTTCGTGCCGATCCGCCGCGCCAGCAGGTGGGCCTCCTGGATGATCTGGTCGAACTTGTCCCCGGTGAGCGGGCTCCAGCTGCCCAGCTCCAGGCTGAGCAGAGGCCCGCTGCTCCCGCTGCTGCCCTCCGTCAGGTGGCTCTCGATGCCCACCGAGATGCACTTCTCCCTGTGTCCCACCGGACCCACGAAGACCTCGTCCTCCTCGTCCACGTCCACGTCCCCGTTCCCGTCCCCATTCTCACTGCGTACAACAGAGGGGAAGAGAGAGCTTCACAATCAGACACGACAAGGGGCTTTCAACTTCCACTTCTAAACAGTGAATCCCAATGAGTTACCAATCCATCAAAACGCGGACTTGATAGGACGGCGATGGCAAGTCAACACCCTGAAAACATGGTACATCCTATGACATGATGTTTAGCTTAAAAACCAACAGTAATATCCGTTTCTGTTTACTTTGCTAGTACCACATTTATTCTTGGTTACTTTTTTAATCATTATAACAATTCTGTTATACCTTCTGGATTATAAGACTGTCAAATGTAGAAATTTAATTGAACTATAGAATACTGACTAGCAGGATTTTAATATTTTACTTTTTAGGAAAAAAATGGGTAAGTTTGGAGGGCATGATGATGGTTATCCTTTAGCTGTTAATGTGCTGTGCACATAAGATCAGACATGAGAACAGTAATCATAAGATATTCAATATTATCCTTTTTTCTTTTTAAATACCTCGCAGGTGACAGTGGAAGATCGAAGTCAAACTTCTCTTCTGCCAAAATGGCACAATCTGGGCACAAAACAAATTTTAAAAATCAGTACCAAATCCAACATTCAACTCAGAAGAATGGCTGTCAATACAATGTGGAAATATCTATATGGCAATAATAGCTGCACATTGTAAAATCAAAAACCGAAATGCTTTGTGCCCTTTCAGCAGGGAAGCTTAAATTATTCAAGTTGTCTTTTTAATCACTTATTCCAATGCAATGAATGGATCACTTATTGCAATTAAGAAAGAGGAAACGTTACCACTTTTATTGTGTGTAGCCATAGCTGCTCCTCCAGTCAAGCGCGTTGGGTCAATAGTGCTGTCAGTTCAGGCCCTACCAGCAAATACATTTACGTTTGCAGCCATGGACATTTCTGACATTAAGAGAAATTACTGCAGCCGCAATAACGCGAAGTCTTCGTAAATATTCTATATACAATGGTTGGAAGCAGCTGCCATTCATATCAAGCTCATAATTATCTAGCGAATCTAGCCAACGTCGTTAGCTAAACGACCCCTGCAACTAGCTAGCGATAGCAATAAAAAGAAGCCAGAATAGTGCTGCTTGTAAACCTGCTAGCTGCATTAATTGCAATCAACCAAACTAATGTAGTTCGTCACTGACAGTATTCGGCAATAATAATATTAACCCAACAGATCAGTGCAACCCTCAGTGCTGCATGCTACGATGAATTACATTTGGAAACGTGAAGTAACGTCAAGCCAAGGTTATGTGAGGTTAGTTTGCTTGCTAGCTAGGTAGCTAATCACGCACCTAGCCGATCGGCAATATAGTTATCAACTAGAAACTTACCTGAAACGTGTATGCAAGGCACAGTAGTTCTTAAATTACCTCTCCAACTAACTCGTCGAACCAACCAGCTAACAAAGTTAGTTAGCTAGCTCGCTAATTTGGCTAAACAACTCGCCCTTTTCGAGTAGCTTGCCAGCAACCTTTTGTGTTTTGCCTTGATCAACAAACTAATCAACACGTGAACAAGGGTGCTGGTCATCAGAGGTGTTACCGGAACACAATAAAAACAAATCAGTTTTGATATTACTTGACTATATTAAATTATTGAGCATAAAGACTAAAAGTACACTGCTAGAGAGTAAACATACGACATAGTCAAAGTTTTCCTTTTCAAATTATGGGACAACAGCGTTTGAATGGTCATGTGACCCATATTCTGCATTCTGATTGGTGAAAAAGTCTCGCGAAGTTAACGCTGTTGTTACACCATGGCTTTTTTGGAACTGTAGTTCATTTCCAGCGAACGAAAAACCTCTGCAATGTAGGCTACTCAATGAACTACATTACAGTGAGGCTTCTGTATGCGAAATTACAGAAATGTATTTCAACCGACTGACCTTTTTAAAATATAGCAGTTGTTTCTTTTGAACGTCGAGTGTGAACTCCATTCGAAGGTACAATTTTATTTGCTGTTGTCTTAATTAGAATGTGTTCAGTCAAAGTATTTTAAGTTTTGACTACACGTTTCTTAAAGAGCCTACATATTGTTGTACAATATGTCAGTTGTATGTCTCTAATGTTTGGGTATTATATTGGCTGTTGTGAACAGTTGTTTCTGACTTGAAGGCTGCCAATTTAAATTGGCCAAAATAAAAAGGTTAGCCAAATTTAATATTGGGTATAGAACTCGTCAAGAGCAGTTACTTTTAATGACCAGTTATCGTTGATAATTCTGGCTGTGCTACAGGCTAAGTATTTTGTTTATCAAAAAGTAAGTATCATATCGTACAAGTAGCCTATAGATTAGGTTACAACTAACACAGGCCTAAGTTGCACATATATTTTTAGTCACTTATACAATGAACTGGGTTGTGAACTATGGTTGTGACCTAAGTGTTTGGAATATCAGCGACTATTAGTGAACATCTGCAAGATAAAATACTATTTTATGATAATGTTTACAACAAACTGTGATGTAGCTGTGAAAAATTGGTAGTAGACTTCCATTCGAAAATAAATAGATGCATAGCGCAACGTCATGGGCTAATTTGGTCATTTTAGTGTGGGTGTGGGATAATACGTCGCTTTGGATAAAAGCGTCTGCAAAATAAATGTAATGTAATGTAATAATATTTTGGGGGAATTTTCAGGAGACAAATCATTTTTCCAGCTGCTGGGCTGCTAGTCATCCACTAGAGGGCAGTGTAGGACAGTGGTGTTGGCGGTTAACGAACGGATTATGTGCTTTTCGATAAATCCGTAGACTCCAAGGGAGAGCCCAGCTCACAGAACTGTTCTGTGGCCAAGCCGTTTGATTTTCTGTCGGCACAAACCGAAGCATTTATGCAGAGGAAGTCATTTCCTGGTTTGAATGGCTATCAGCGGGATTTCCCCCAAACTGTCAAAAAATGAGCAATTTTACTCACAAAGCCTCATTTTTTGCAATAATTAATTAGCAGCATCGTGTCTATGTAGTCCAGAAATACTCTCAGAAGGAATACTGAATTTCACTGGTAATATGTAAAAAAAAATCATGAAATTCAGTGGGACTGGTATTTATGATTCACCTAAAAGGAAATCCATGTAGAACTGTTCTCCTCAAAAGAGACTCATCGTTCCATCTCTATAATAATGTGAAAACACTAGTTATAAGAATTGTACTCAGATAAAATTCCAGATTCAGCCATTTAATTCCAATGTTAAATTGTGTCTGTTGGGGTGGGGGGGTGGGTGGGCGGACTGTTTTAAAAAGCCGTTATAATTCATGATACTGCATGCATCTTTCCTTGGCGAGTTCACTGGTCTCGCGGTCACTGAAACGTGGCGTCATGTTACATGCGGTGTCTCCGCCAAGCAGAGCAAGTAGTCTGACTGCTCCTGTCTTTGTCTGTCGCCTTTATCCTGGCTATTGTGTCCCTGCTTATTTCAGGAGGTGGAAAATACAGGTTCATAAAGTAAAAGTCATTCCCAGTGTTTTGTTCCAGTCACCTGGATTTGCTAATTAGCACAATTCTTCAGCCAGGTGGTAGAGCTAATTAGTGAAATCAGATGGCTGAGTTCTTGGGTGGAAGAAACACGATAGGACTTTCACTTTCTGAGCCCGGAACTTTCCACCTCTGTTCATTTCTTTATGGAGTTAGAATTATTTGCGCCAGTGGACTCCGCATGTGTCCAGAATGTGCGGATGCGCGTTATTAATAACGTGTCGTAAGCCTCTGGTGTATCTGCACTGTGCTGAATCAGAGGAGCTGAATTATGCATGGACTGCAGCACGCAGTCAGATCTGTATTGCGGGTTGGCACGTGACCGCCTTCCTGTATTGATCTGTTCGCTGCCGTTCCACGATGTTTGGCATCGCTCGAGGTCGTCTGTCAGCGTGTAATTACAAAAGCAGCATGCTGTGCTAAAAAACAAAACATTTTCCCCTCGCACTGTGGCACTTCGGAAACTCACTCGGTGCCAGAATTGTGCTTGTGTGTATTCCATTATTATTTTCTCAGCTGGTTTACCCTCATATTTCACTACCGCCGTTATAAATATTTTGAAGGGTGCAGTTTTGAAAAGAACAAAAACATGTAAAGAAAGAAAAATGACTGAATAGACCTCAAACTGTTCCTAACTCCGCAAAACTTGAGCATACCTTATCATTTGGGACATGCAGTAAGCCCCGGTCTTGTCAATTTCGTTTTGGTTTACAGTTGAAACACAAGGCCCTTTGTTACTTTGCAGGTAAACACACCTGTAACTATGCAAACTGTGCACCCTTTTCTCCCTTCCCAGAGTGCTGACCTAGAATCAGGTTTCCCCTGTTCATGACCTAACCTTATCTATCATTAGGCAAAAGGCTAAACTGATCCTGGATCAGCACTCCAGCTCTGAAATGCTTTATAAAATTCGGGCCACAAGTGTATTGTGTGGACGCTGCAACTGCTCTGCAACGAACATTTGGCTTTTATCCTGTTGATGCTTTTTTGTGGAATATTAACCTCTACAGTAAGCCACGCTGATTGGTACTTAACCCAGGGGAGACTGATTTCGAGTAATTATAAATGCTTTGTGGTACCACGCTGTACTCACACAGAGTGTAATTACTCTCTCCATTACGAGTGCTTTCCCATTTGAAGGAGGAGCAATTAGGTGAGATGACGGTGAATGAGCCTGAATTAGACTGACTGCATTGGATTCGCTCGGCAAGGAAATGCTTTAAAAATGCCCGACCGCGTGATGAATTGTTGCGCAGATCTCCGTGTCGTTGAAGGGGACAGCTTTGTCATTGACATTACGCAGTTCGCTCTCGTGAACAGGTCACGAGGGAACGCCGGTCCGTACGCTGCTACGCGAGATGGGGGTCAAGGAGCGTACCCGTACGCGTAAAAGGCAATATTCATAAGTGATAGTACCGAGTAGGGGTGTAATGGCACGGTTTTGACTTCTCAGTTCGGTATATTTTCAGGACTGCTGAACAAAAGATAAGCGAAATATGAAATGGCTTTTCATTAACTATGAAGATGTAAACAGTGGCAAACTGGCCATAAGTTATTGATTAACAAAATAAGGCACATGAACACCAAGTCATATGGGGGAACTGGGAGTTTTGAAGTTACTCACGCGCAAAAAAAAAAAAAAAAAAAAAAAAAAAAAAAAAAAACACTTCCACACGTGCGTTAAAGCAAGACTGTAATTGTTCGGGTGGCAGCGCGCAGGGTGTGTGCACGGTCGCCCTGCCCTTTCATACCCTCTACGGGAGAGAGTTTGCAGAGTTGAATCTTGTCTCTGATTGGCCGGCGTCGTCAGGGTCTCTTTGCTCTGGGCCCTTGTCAACTCTCAGTGTCGAGTGTGGCCCTGGAAGTGTGCTGGCCCTGTAATGTTCACCTTCTGTATAGCATACTCACTCTGGGCCCCGTGCCTCCTTCTCCCAGTTAGAATCACTGCCGCGTGTCCCAGATTCTGCACAATGGCAAGTTGACGGCTGCTAGAACCTGGCCTGCTAACGAGAGGACAGCTGGAGCTAGAATCACTGTGCATGCACATCCACACACATGCATTATGTATGCATGTACATACATTATGCACGCGCGGGTGCGTTATACGCATACGCATGCACGTGTTACGCACATATACAGGCCCGTCGCACACACACACATGCAAGCATTATGCACATAGACACACGTGCATACACATCCTGCGCGTTTTACGCACAAGCACATGCATGACACATACCTACACACATACGCACACACACACCGAGTATGATAAATAGCACGCAAGTTTACAAGAGTGAAAAAAATGAATTTATTACAGCCGAATGTAAAGTAAGTGACTGATCAGACAGAATACCGATTTATTCGGTTCATAAGCACGTGAAAGGGTAAGAACACCAACAAAAAATGTTCCATTTGGGTCCGACAATGTCCAGATAGGCTATAATTGCATGCTTTCTTTGTATCTCTAGATATTAAAGCTTCTGGGTCCTATCTGATATGATATGAATATGCAAGAATGAAGCAAAAAAATTGATATATTGTTTCCGTGAATTGTGCAAAAATTGATAATTCTAAAGAGCTAAAGTTGCATTCATGCATTTGAGGGTGGTTTGGAAAAGAAAGCCCGCAAAAAGAAGTGCGGAGACGACGCACAATGCAACAGGAACCCGTACTTTAATTGCTCTCTCAAGCTGCGAGATCTTTGCTGCGCGAGCTGAACGGAAACTGATTACGAGCCGGAGAACAGAAGATTGAGGAGAAAAAAGCTCGCGACGCGGTTATTTTTAGTAGTGCGTCGTGAGACACCGCGGAGCGGGGATAGCTCAGATCTGGCCATCAAAGCCACCAGAGCTGCTGGCTTTAGTTCGTTAGCCTCTAATCAAAGGATGGCGAACACCTGGTGAGCGGAGTCTCTGGACAATCAGTGACATCATTTAACCCTTCAAGGTGTAAGATCACGAATATGTGATTAGAATGTTCTTAACTGAACATTCTAATGCTAATGCATTTTCATTACTTGTAACTGAAAGCATTGGAGTTCTAAAACATTGACTTAGAATTGTGAAGAAAAAAAACATTCCAAATAACCTACTCTTGAAAAGGGTTAATCAGTTAACTATCAGATGGTAAAGAAAGCCAGCAGCACTACTGGGCTTGAGGGACAGATCTGTGTATCCCTGATGTACAGCTTTGGCCAGCGTGCGACACTGTATGGACTGTCCGTCCCAGTTCTGAGCAAATTTCAAAATTCCAAAATTATACATACTCACTTCCTGATGAACAGATAACTTAGTTCATCGATGACTTCTGATGATTAATCCCACTTCTGGAAGGAATGCATCTTCGGACCGTGACGGATTCGACTCGCTTTCGATCCGATTCCCATTAGGCGAGTCAGCTTTCTGTATGTCTTCCATTCCATAGCTCAGGACTCCTGCACCGCTTCTCCCTGGGGTCCCGAATCTTTTCAAATGCAAATCGACACACGCCGATAATGTTCGTACTATACATAAAACAACACATGAATAAGATATATTGCACGTGCAGTGAACACGGTTTCTTGAAATATGCATGGATTTTTTTAAGGCGCTGAGCAGATGCAGACCTGGAAACGGTCGCAATATTCCAGGCATCTCAGGGGCCAACTGTATGCAGGCGACAGGATGCATTTGGGCCCCTGAGGTGCCTGCTTGATAGGCCCACTGCACCAGTAATCCACCCCCCCCCCCCCCCCCCCCAAAAAAAAAAATGCATTACTGTTTATTGGCAAGCTGCTATGGATCACCATTGAGCATTACAACCGTGTAAATTTCACTGCTAAGTCATTAAGTATACATGGTAATAAAAGTGTCATAAAGGCTTTATTACACTACCGTGTAATCAAGAGAGATATGGCACTGTTGTCTTCATTTACTAAAGTATCTGTTCCCAAATTAATTAATGGGATTATTTTAAGTAAACACATGAACAGCGCAACACGTGATTTATATTCAGTTAAATGCAAAAGTAGTGTGACAGTGCAGGCTGTCAGCTTTAATTTGAGGTTATTTACATCCGCATCAAGTGATTTGAGTAGGGATTGCAGCCCTTTTAATTCACAGACCCCCATTTTGGCTGACAGTCTGTACTTTAACGTCGTAGTCACTGTTTTATTTCAAATTCAAGGTGCTGGAGCAGAGCCAAAACACTGGACGTTGTGTCAAACAGATCAACGCAGAATGTATTGCATCAGAAGGCTGTTTAACATACATTTATGGAGACTACACACAAAACAGACAGTTCATTAGCATTCATTAGCCAATGGGTTTTTTTTTTTTACTTCTGAAGGAGTAGGAGACGACTTGCGCAAGACAGAACATCATTTGGTGTCATTTTCTTAAGCAATTAAAGGAGTGGATTCAGACGGGAAAATATTGTATTAAGAGGGACACAATATAACCACTGGCCACAATTTAAAAGGCTCACAAAATTTAAGTATAATCCTTAGCTATCATCCAAGTTGTTTTTGCTCAGAATCCTTTAAACACGAGAGTAATCAAACACAGGAGATCTGCATTTCCCACACGTCAATCAGAATCGCCCCTAGTTGCGCTTCTGCCCGTCGTAATTATTATTCCTGGCAAAACAGTTGCACTTCAACGCAGCGCAAAGCCCGACGTCGACTTCTCCAAACCTCAAAGGAGCCGAATCGTTTATTTAGCCTGGGTAAATACATCTTCATTTATTTATATTGAGTCCCCGGTTCCCTTCCCTGACTTAAACACGCACGTGCTGTTCCGCTCTGCCGGCGGGACAGAACGTACGCATCCCCTCGTATTCCCCGCGGTCGCGAGACTTCGCTTGTTTACGCGGCAGCTGCCTCGCGTGTGCACTGGCAATGCTTTTCACTCTTTAGATTCCTGCAAGATCGCAAACATTCCGGCAGATCCCTGGGAATTTTCAAGGAAACGCGTCAGCGGCCAAAACGCACAGTGGCGCGAAGGAAAGAGTGTTGTTCTAAACACTGGTGAACGCTCTTTTAAAAACTGTCAGTAATATTTAGGTGTCTGAAAAGCTTCAAGTATTTCAAATAATTATCTGACCCATGTCTGATTTTATACCACCCACGCGTGAAGGTGGATATTTCCATTCAGTCGTACTCACAGGCCCTAAAGCAAGGCTGCCCAACCCTGATCCTGGAGATCTATCGTCCTGTAGGTCTTCCCTCCAGTCCTGATAAAGCAGTTGTCTGCCTGGGATTCGACCCTGCAACCTCCAGGTCACAATTTCAGTGCCACTGTCCACTAATTCAGGCCGCTGCCAATCTGCCTCAGCATGGGCTATCGGTTGTTGATTTATAATGCCTGTAGACATTCTTGACTATGTGACACCTGAGAGGCACGTAATGGAAGTTTCAACCCATTTCCTGAAGGCATTGCCGCTGGAAAATTAATCTCGGAAATGATTTGATAAACCAGACCAGGTGCGACCAATTATAGCGTCGAGGATCAATTAGGAAAAGCTTGTCAGCACAAATCAATATTATGCCGTGGTTAAAGGAAAGTGTCACATATTGAAATGTGGAAGAACCAACATCTACAAAAAGAGAGATGGAGAGGAACAGTGTGCACCTGTGTCACTGTACATCAGTAGTTATAATTTATTTTGCCCAATATAGGATTTATTGTTTGACTCACTGCACACAAAATGATAAGCAATTCAGACCAGCATTCACAGTCGAAAACATTGAAAGCAAAATCTGGAGTTTGACAAAGATTTGGGCATCCTCTGTCAAAAAGAAAACAAAAACAGAGCTTGTAGGCATACTTCTATTTGTAATTTGAAGGGCATTTTTATCAGTGCTGACATTTCCTTGTCGCAATGGCATGAATAACTGCAGTTTAAAAACTACACTTCCCACCACCCCGCCTAATTCAAGTCTACAACCTTGGAACTGGAGAGTGCACAGTTGATTACACGGTTAACTCGCCTCACCTGGCTTCTCGGGTCTGAGTTGGCGGCTGATTTTAAGGTGGAAACAGAAGAAACCTGTGGCTCTCCTGACCTGGGTTGCTGGCTGCTGCCTTAATAAATCCTAGATTAACTCCAAAAATACAGCCAATAACAAAATGTTTAGGACAACACACAAATGCACAGTGACGCCTAACTCGTACTCTATTTGGTCTTGAGTTTCTTTCACCAATGTGCACGAAGATCTGGATCTTCACTTCCCTCCTACCCGCCTTGAGAAGCGGTCACTGCCAATCAATCATCCGCTCCCAGACTCCGCCCCTCCCCCGCCCCACAGTGACCCGGGGTCTCTCACGCCAGACGGAAAGGGCAGTGCCACGGGCGTCACCACGCACGCTTTTTTTGTTTTGACGTTTCCTCACAATGCCCGATACGTTTAAATATTTATAACGCAGGCCTTTACGAGTGTCCCGTATTACAATTCGGTAAATGCTTCCGTAAATGTCATCGTTTGAGGTCACGCACACACAAAAAAAGTATGCTTCCCTAATGCTTCCCTAAATGTCATCATTCGAGTTCACTCAAAAAAAAGAAAAAAAAGCAAGCCGACAATTATAAACCAGGTGGGCGGCAGAGACGACACGCGGTAAAACAATATAAAAACGACCTCGCTTTTCTTTTTATTGTGTTTTTTCCCCCTCAATGGGAGCCAAGCCGGGAGCCTGGGTCTTAGAAACACGGTCTTTCAAATTGCGATATTATTCAAGCAGCAAAATTCAAATTTGAACGTCTGGCAGATTCCTCATGGGTGAAATAACAAGGAAAGCAGGTGGCATGTTAAAAATGTGACAAAGTTTGATGAAAAATGAATGGAATTCAAATTTTTTTTCATTTTTAATTTTATTCTCAGATAGTCACTGTTTGACCGTTTGACATGAGGCCTCCCCTCTCCCCTGTGACATTTTGCTGGTAAGTAAACGTGACACACACACACACACACACACACACACACACACTCGCACGCACGCACACACACACACGCACTCACATGCACGAGCAGACTCACACACATGCGCACTCACCCACACACGTGCACACACACGCATACACGCACTCACACATATGCACATGCACACACATTCTCACACACACACGTATACGCACACGCACTCACACGTGCACGCGTCATGCACACACACTCTCGCACATGCACACACACACACACATACACACATACACTGATGCACTCACACACACTCACACATGCTCACACATACACACGCACACACACACACACCCTGGACCAGTATTTTAGGGATATTCAGAGATATTCACAGAATGCTTCTGGTCTAGCCTGTAGAGAGAAGGGCCGTTCACCTGGCTAGCCCAGAGAGTCTGAGGTAAATGAGTCTGAGGCGGTTGTTTTGCACGACGGACGGTGTCACTGCGTTCAGACCAGATGGAGGACTTGCAGTGGTGATGCTCAAATCTAGCACCTGAGGCCCATCAATCTGCAATGTTCCCCAAATTTCCGTCGTTCCCCATTGACGAATCCAAGCACAGGCGTTAACGGACACTCCCTCGCACTCAAATGCTTAAAGCACTCACAAGAATCAAAGAACAGCTTTTTATGAAAAAGTAAGTTTTGATTTTTTTTGACTACCACTGCCTACCAACTTTTTAAAATGTATTTGACGCGGAGCTCTATTTATACGACTTGGTGGAGTTCCAGTGGTCGGGAAAGCCAAACATGAAGCGTGTTAACATGCAAACGATTTATTGCGCTTCCCTTAAAAGTTTAACACCACGCAAAGGGTAATGTCTGCCAGCGGTACCAGCCAACCGGGCGTCGATTGGTCTTAAATATCTTTCTGCGAAGAACGAAGTTAAAGTTGCATGCGGCGGTAGCGGACCGCGTGTCATTTCCCCCGCGATTCCACGATTGGACGATTTGGCGTTTTGCGTCCGTCGCCACGGCGCACCAGCAAATCACCGATGACGGGTCGTTACGAGCCTGCAGCCAATGGAATCGATGGATCTGCCTCGTCCCCTCTCTCTCTTCAGATTACGAACACGATACTGAGAACGGGCCGTTCAGCCCAACAGGGGGCGCCGTTTTGCTAACACTGAAGGGTACACCCAGTGCGCGCCGTTTACCTACAAACTCCACTGATACTTGAATGAATGAATGAATCATTGCATTTGTATAGCACTTCTTCTGAACGCTCTAAGTGCTTTACAGCGATGAGTGGGGAACTCACCTCGCCCACCACCAACGTGTAGCGCCCACCACCAGGGGAATGCACGGCAGCCATTTTGCACCAGAACGCTCACCAGAACGTCGGGGGGGGCGGAGGGCGGAGAAAAATGTTGGCAAAACGCATCCGTGTAATCTGCTCAGGAAGACAAACTGATCCCAAAATATTAAATTAGTCCAGGCCCAGGAGAACATAAGAACATGAGAGTACATAATGAGGAGAACAGGCCATTCAGCCCGTCTAGAACATAAGAACATAAGAATACATACTGAGGAGAACAGGCCATTCAGCCCATCTAGAGCATAAGAATACATACTGAGGAGAACAGGCCATTCAGCCCATCTAGAACATAAGAGTACATAATGAGGAGAACAGGCCATTCAGCCCGTCTAGAACATAAGAATACATAATGAGGAGAACAGGCCATTCAGCCCGTCTAGAACATAAGAATACATAATGAGGAGAACCGGCTATTCAGTGTTTTTAGGCATATTTGTGTGGTATATTCAGTGGTGATGCTCTCCACAAAGCAGCTGTCCTGGGTATCAGGAGTATTATTATTAGTATAAAGCAAGGCTCCGTCCTTATTTTAAAGGCACATCATCTCTTCTCAGTTTACCTGACTGCGGTACTGAATATCTGAGATGGTGACGTGTGCGTACGGGCATTGTTGCTAAGGGCTTAGACCTAGGTTCAATTCCAGAAATTGGGTTACTAAAATTTGTTTCTCTTTTTATGAAAACCCGTTCCCTCGGTTGCTATGCGGCGATATTGGCCTGGAATCTGGGACACACGCAGCGCCGTCTCTGAGTATTTGGACAGTGACACTATTTTTTCGTTGATTTGGCACTTGAGTCCAGCGTGTTGGGTTTGAAAACGAAACGGTGAATACAAGTTTAGCTGCAGACTTGTCAGCTTTTGAATTTAATTTGGTATTTACATCCAGTGTCGGGGTGAAGTCTGTCAGAATTACAGCCCACGCCAGTTTTCCCCATTCTAGGGGAGCAAAAGTAATTGGACAAGTGGCTGCTCGGCTCAAGAAAGCTAGCATGAGGTCTTAGAGTTGATTCTAGGCGTGGCGTTCGCATTTGAAGTCTGTCGCTTCGGTCTCTCAGCTTGAGGACTGAAGAAGAGTCGATGCCAGTAAAGCAGGCCGTCACAAGGCTGGAGAATCTTGAATGTCTTGAGCCAATTTGCACGCGCAATTTAAAGTAGCTCTCTGCCTTAATGGAACCTATTTGGTTTCTGAGAGAATGTTCCGGAGGAATTATGCCTGTTGCGCGGGCACGGCTTCCTCCTCCGTACTCCGGGGGGACACTGGAAATAGAACACGGTCTCTCTCCTCTTCGTCTCCTTCGCGTCTTAAGCAAACGCGCCGAAGCGCTGCGCGTGCAAGCGGTAGGGCTCTGTGTTCTTGAGAACGTGCGCGAGAGAACACGCGCGCGTGCGGTCACTGGGAAAGAGGGGCACGCATGCGCAACCGCATGCATGCGCGGCGTGCGTGCACAAACATGTGCGCGCACACGTACGCACAGAATTTGCATGCACAGACGCGCACGGACGCACACGCGCAAAAACGCCCGTGCACCCACAGTGTGCACATCTCTGCATTAAATCATAAAAGGCGGCTGGATTTAATCACGGTTTGGTTTGGGTAGGAGGACTTAAAGGGCTTTTTCAAAAGTTGCCAAGGAAACTAAGGCAGTGGGTTCCAGAACTTTCTATGCCCGGAACCCTGCGACAGTGATCACATTTACGACCCACCCAGGGAAAAACATGTTACATCAGCTTGGTGGATAACTGTACCTGGACTAGAGTACATGTAGCCAGTGCAGAACTAAATCTGACTGCCATTAATGACTATTATATACAGGAAGTCATTTTTTCCTTATGTATCATGTGACCTACCTCCGACCCTCCCATGGCCCCCAGTTTGTGAGGGCTACTCAAATCTGGCGCTTGGGGGCCAGTAGCACTGCTGGATTTCATTCCTCCCCTCTGATCAGGGACTGATTTAAACCTGGAGCACCAGGTGAGTGTGATCTCTGGCCAATCGGTGACATCACAGGACTGTGGGCTACCAGGCAGAAGAGAAAAGCAGCGGTACTGCTGACCGTGAGGGCCAGATCTGAGTGTCCCTGCTCCAGCCCAAGAGAGTGCAGGAGGATTTATCGCTACACTAATAAAGCCTAAATGCAATTTTGCTAATAGCACTGAGCAATCTCTATTTAAAGCGGTATCCGTATCTGCCGGAAAAAGAGAACTACAAAATGGCTCATCTGAAAAGGTTAAAGACCAGTGAATACTCGAATGGCTCAAGGGAAGCGGTTTCCTCAGACCGTCTGAGTAAACTTGCACGCACTTCTGAGGGCTGAAGACGTTGCAGCCGACATCTAATTAGCGATCCAATTAAAAAGCAGAACCGTCAGGTGGACCCGCTGAATTTCTGAGCGCAAAGCAGAGCGATCAGACCGAGTCGTTACGGCAACGGTCCATTTAATTAAACCGATTCAATCACGGGAGCCAATTAAAGCGCCCGGCGAAGTTCCTGTTCAAATTAACAACGGAACCAGGCCGATTGGACTTCCAGCAGCTCGAGTCGAATTAAAAAAAAAAAAAAAAAACAGACAACGGGCGGTCGCTCGGCGACCGTCGCCCTGACCCAGAGGAAGACTCCGAGAGGGACGTAAGAAGCCGTCCGCGAGCGCGCGCGTCACCCCGAATAGAATTTGACGACCGAGCCCTTGTGAGCGACTCTCTCCGGTCGCTCGGGCACACGTCCCGCAGTGCGATTACCCAGAATTCTCCTTGACGTTCCGTCACAAATTGATTGAGGTTCTGACCTGGCGGAGCCCCCCGGCGGTAATACGTGCGCTCGCTAGCGCTAAACGGACCCTGACCCCGCCCCCCTGGGGCAAGGTCAGCTGACCTCCAAATGCCACCCTGTTCCCGCCCTCTGGGGCGAGGCCAGCTGGCCTCCAAACGCCACCCTGTTCCCGCCCTCTGGGGCGAGGCCAGCTGGCCTCTAATAAATATTCATCAGTTGGTCAGGGCCTAAAGCTCTTAATGTGATGTTATCATCACCAAGGTGAGCAGGTCGTTATTTGACCGACTGTCTCAGGCTCGGTTAGCGGCTTGCGAACTGCGACGTTCACCGCCCCGCGGGAGAGATCAGCCCTTTCCAAGTTAAGGAGACCAACTGCGCAACACTGGGAGTTCACGGTGTCCTCCGAAAAACTGCCACTGAGTAGATGGGGGGGGGGGTCCAGTTGGCAGGCCTCGGAAGTGAAACCAACGCGAGCTAGCGTGCGCTAACCGCTCAAACCGGCTGAGGACGCGGCCGCGCACGTCCAATCAGCGGCCCAATTAAGAGCGGAAAGATGACCGGTCGGTCCGTGACAGATTTCTTTTTTTTTTTTTTTGAGTGAAAACATTATTGACTGAGCAGCCCAAGGTAAAACTTCTAAGCAGTTCCTCATAATGAAATCAGTTGGATCACAGGAGCCAATTAAAATCCCTGGCAAAGTTTTTTGTGCTAATTAACAACAGAAAAGCGCTAATGTAGCCGCGAGCGGCTTCGTCAAAGTAAAAACAGCACACGGGCGGACACTTGGTGACCATCTACCGAGCATCACTTAGCATCAGCTCATGTTGCCTAGACCAGGGGCGTAGGAGCCATTTTGAATTTTTTAAACAATAAAGCACTCAAATGCTTATTTCTGCTGACTTTTGAGAACAGAACAGAACATTACTCATTACTTTGGTTGTAAAAAAGGTCACATGGGTTCTTGTGTATACTGCCAATTAATGCAATACACCCTGAGAAGTAAACTCAACCAACATATTTTCATATATATTTTTGAAAAGTGGGTTGGTCACGTCCCCTCAAGTTAAAATGAGTCCTATGCCCATGGCTTAGACAGTGCAGCAGCGGTTGTGGAAGAGCAGAATCACACAGCATCTGAGTGGAGGGTCCACTCACAATATAAATAATAATTATAACTTTAACAAGAATGCATAAGCCAGACGTGGTATATTTTATCTGAAATTATAAAAGGGCTAGTTTTGGTCCTGAATGCTGATTGGTCAACCAGCCTTCCTTACAGTGCCGACACTCATTATATAAACACTTGAACCTGTGTTATATCACAAATGACTGGTGCTTTACTACAGTGCAAACCAGAATGGCAGCAACCACCCAGCCATGCTGATTCTCATTAAGAGTTCCCGTTCCATACTTCTTAACCCTATGAAGAGTAGGTTTTTATTTTTATTTTTAAAAAGTCAGTGTTCTAGAACTCCACTGCTTTCAATTACTGGTAGTGATGGTGACATCAGCATTTTAACGCTCAATTCAGAACATTCTGATCACATATTTGTGATTGGAATGTTCAGTTCAGAACATTCCAATCACATATTTGTGATCTTTCACTTAAAGGGTTAACATTGTCTAAAATATTCAACCAATGAAATATGGAAATATGAAACGGTTCTCGATGCCCCCCAGCCCAGGATTGGAATCTCCTGCCTTGCTGTAAATGACACAGTAAATACACAGCATTGCTCCGGTTGATACAATCTCACATCATTACAACTATTTAGACTTATCCAGAGCTTGTCACCAAAATTAATTTTGAGGCTAAAAATCTTTTTCGCATGTTAGACTAACGTTAATACAACTTCTTGACCTTGACATGACCTTGAGTTGGACTTTAAAAGGTCAAAACCGCTGAGCTTTGCCTCAGCAGAACTTGTCTGGCAGACTGTGTTCTCTTTCTAAAATTAGCATGTCTCAAACCCTACATACAGCAGACATCAATCCCAGTGGGCCTAAAATGAACAGTCACGTGATTCTTTCGAAAGTAGTACTAACTCTACCAATATATGAAATGCTTCACTTAAAAACATAACAGAACTGAGAAACTCCAAAGGAAATGTGTTTAGTAAGAACGTTTATTTAAAAATTGATATTTTGTTACAGAAAAAGTTTTTGTTATAATATAGATTATCAGACAATCAGGCAATGGTTTGATATATACTTCCAGTCATGCTTTTGCCAATTAATCACTATTTTCAAAAGTACAACAGAGTATTTATTTTCCATACATGAGGTTGTGCAAAGAAAATATACATTAAAAATAAACTGAATACTAACACAAAAGAGATTCACTGAACAACTGAAGGCATTCCACAATTCCAAGAATTCAGTGATAATTTAAGGCCATTTTTTACTGTCTTAATCAAAGAAATGCACATTTTTCACCAAAAGAGAAACAGAACTGGTGCATCTCCCGTAAAATCACACATGCAAACCTTAGTGCACGTTAATATAAGACATTACAAGCATTTGATTATTTGGATATCATCAGTAAACAAAATTGTGCAAGGTCACATGGGCGGTCAGAGTAAACCTGATTGGCTCACATGCGGTCACATGTAATGGGACTTGGAAAAAAAAAAACGGCGAACCACATTCGCACGTTTTAATATCGGCAAAACGTGCGAATATCGTCCGCGTCTGCATAAAAAGTAACAAGTAGCAGATCCAATACCTTTGCAAACGACGTCCGAGATTCGCAGAACGCATGGGAAGTTCTAAAGGCCGATGGTTTAAATCAGTGCGCTCGCGGAAACACAGTCGCACCCAGCTTCAGCAAATGCACTTTTGCGGTTGTGCGCGCGTGGAAGTGTGCGCAACTAGGAGTCTGAGCTGATACGCTCGTCTCAAAATGCCTTCGTTAGGTAATGTTTTTTTTGTGTTTTTTTTTTTTTAAAAGGAACCGGTTCAAACAGGAAAAAAAAAATCTCACTGCAAGGCAACAGTAGCCAGCCTCTCATTCCGCTTATGCATGTTGTGTGTAGGCCTATATATACACGCACACACACCCACGCACACGCGCGCACGCACGCACATAGAAAAAGGGTATCGTCGACTATCGTACAGGCACTCTCAGGGGGAGACAGACAGGGCTAATTTTAGAAATGGCACGTGATCTCGTGAGATTACAAGCGGTGGACTTCTTGTGATCGTCAGTGCTGAGTACGACAACGACAAAAATGTGATGCATTCAAAAAGTGAGAACGACATTTTCCTTTTGGCTTTTAAAGTTTTGCTTTCGCACCACAGCTCAGAGCTCAGGTAAACCACGTGACCTCCCGTCAAAGTACGTGACCAGACACACCGGAATACCAAATGGACGAGATGTTTTGGCAAATTGGTATATTCAGGCCTTTATGCTCACAATACTCGCATTAAAACAATAATAATAAAAAATAAAAAAATTTAAATATGACGAGCTTATTAAAAACTTGTTGTTAAACTACAATTGGCTACAGTCAAGACAAAATGACAGAACATTTTTATATAATGAATTAAAGTGTTGTTTTTGACAATTGGGCCCTTGCTGCGAATCCTATCGGAGCGTAGCTACTGTTCGGTTACGACGACGATGTTTAAGGCTAGCTGAGTTTCTGTTGTTCCACATGAACAAAAAAAAAGGAATCCGTGACCACTTCTCACCTTCGCATCGTTAAAGACGAAGAGAGAGAGAGAGAGAGAGGTGGGGGGAGGTTTTTTTTGTTTTTTTTTACCATGCTGCAAGGTTCGATACACAACCGCCTTAGCAAAGAGCAACTGCACATGCTCCGTGGAGTCTTTACTACGGCTGGTTTAAAAATGAAACAAAAATGGCTACCTGTCACCCCAGTTGCTACGGCAACGTAAGAAATACAGTTAGTCCAAAGTTTTAAATAGAATTATAAAAGTTTCCAACTGTAGAAATGTTCATAAACATGTAAACATTCAGAGAGAGAGAGAGAGAGAGAAGAGGAAGAAAGAGAAAGAGCAAAGAAAGGGAAGAAATAGAAGAGAGAAACGCGTGAATGCATTCCGGAGGTTATTTACAACAGTCGATAGGGTTTCGCAGAGGTGGGCAGTGACGGGCCTGGTCCTCCTCTGTCCTGTGGCTGTCCCCCCCCCCGGTCTTCGGGGGCGGAGTCACGGCCAGGAAACGCCTTATATGGAAGCGAGCGCGCCTCCAGCGGCTCCGCCCACTCCGACTCCCCACAGCACAAGAGGGGCAGGCAGGGGGGCTCCCCCGACCCCGACTCCATCAAGCGCGCCAATTGTGTGGTTAGGGTGACCAGACGTCCCGATAAAAATTTAAAAAATCGGGACGGTCCCAATGTCCCGACACCTCTACAGTCAGGACAGCGTTCGCCCCTGATTATTGGACAGATTTTGCCTTTAAATTCTGATGTCGTTAGGCAGCCTTGCGGGAGATTTTTCTTTTGTCAAAATCTATCAATGGCATAATTACTCACATGCAATTAAAATGCATTTGTCTCGGCCTAGTTGAAAGAAAAAGGTGTTCCGCAGCATTGTTTAACTGAACAAAGCAAACTCAGTGAATATCGGCCTATTAATGAATTACAATTAAA
>NC_049219.1:7210766-7221091 GCF_013347855.1 Anguilla anguilla | reverse complement strand
GTGTGTGTGTGTGTCTGCGTTCGTGCGTGTGTGTGTGTGTGTGTGTGTGTCTGTGTGCATGCGTGTGTGTGTGCGTGTGTCTGTGTGTGTGTGTGTGTGTGCGCGTGTGTCTGTGTGTGTGCATGCGTGTGTGTGTGTGTCTGTGTGCGTGTGTCTGTGTCTGTGTGTGTCTGTGTGTGTCTGTGTGTGTCTGTGTGTGTGCGTCTGTGTGTGTGTGTGCATGTGTGTGTGTCTGTGTGTGTGTCTGCCATCTCTGAATTGTAATATGACAGCACGTGCATGCAGTGGAAAATGCAAATGGGGGCTCGGGGGAAATCCTTGCTTTTTAAAGCTTCACAGCTTCAATTTATAGACAATTTCCCTTCCGTTTTTTCCTTTTCTTCTGCAGCATAATTATTCCAAAGCAGCGTGGTTCAACCTTCAATTAAAATGAATAAACCTGACATTAAAATGCAAGCAGTCAAATGTTAGAAAATAGAGGACAAAGCCATACTGTGTTGCTTGTTTGCATGATTGATAAGAGGAGTTTGATGGTGCATGATGGTGCATGGTGATGGTATGAGGGTGATGCACCCTTCTCTCTCTTCTATGCTCTCCCATGGACACAAACATGTATGATGTGTATGGGGCATGCAGCTAATGTGTGTGATGTGTATGGAACATGCATGTGATGTGTGTGTGATGTGTGTGGGGCATGCAGCTAAATGTGTGTGACGCGTATGGAGAATGCATGTAATGTGCCTTACGTGCATGTAAAATTTCGGACGGCATGGTTAGAGGGAGAGAGGATCACAGCCAGCATTATATTGTCATTTGAGCAAGATTCTGTTTTTAAATGAGTTCTTTTAGTGAAAGAAAATTGATTGGCAAACAGCTCAGATAACAAACTCCCACGCGCACCAGTGAACCGATTTCCTCCAAAATATGCATAATTGCGGTAGTTATCTGGAAAAAAAGGAAATCCACAGGTGCTCTCTAGAATTGAGCGAGACTTCACAGATCACCTTATTTAAAGACGGCGCTCACCAATCGCAGACCGCACGACATACCGGGGAGACAATCGCTACGCTGGGCGATGGAATTTATGTACGGATGCATCCCCGTGAAAAGATGACTCGACATTTCACCGTATTTCAAGACCGCCCACATAACCCCGGTAACAGGAAAAGGCCACGGCTTTTGAGGTTTTAATGCGCTGATACGTCCCGGTCTGCCACGAGCCACGCATTTGTCATTCTCCTCGCTCTCGGTTTCTCCTCTGGTCTCAATTAAACTGTAAACCCAGGTTTGCCCTGGTGGCTGAAGGTAGTAAGGGACTGGAGGTCCTGTCTATATGCTAGGAATCGGCTATATACCGTCGTAGTAAGGCGTGCATTTTTATTGAACGTTTTGCACTGCGAATTGTTTGAAGTGAACGGTAAAGGTTATTGCGCACTATGCTGAATTTTTAGGTTTGGAGACACATCCTTTGCAATACAATACAGAACTTCAGAGCTGATCATGATATCAGAGTACATTCACGGACACAGCACCAATGGAGAAAAGTTTTCCTTTAACTCATTTTGTGAACGTTATGAATCTGTGATCTTACGTTGGTTTCCTGCTGGGTAAGATTGCGCAAAAGTTACACGCTGCCGTTCGTTGCTGCGTAATATCACGTCCGAGTAAACGATCCAGTGAAAAAACAAACAGAGCCTTACTATTCTGCATATGTTGATATTAAGGTTTGTAGCAGTACGTACCATCACCCTCGGGGAAATCCGTGGACGAGGCGCGGAACTTCGTATCCGCCCGCCTGACAGCCGGTAGCGACGAGCCCTGCGCGATATCTCGGTTAAGTAAAAAATAAAACTGAACGGATCCTCATCGACAATAGATTAGCGGTCCTGCAGATGCTTCAGTTCTAGAGGATGACTGACTACTGCCCGACTGCACGTGGAGCATCACGCATGAATGGAGAAATTCAGCGGTCCGTCAGATGCGATGAACTGAAGTGGTCGAACGCGCTTTCGTCTGCGTGCACGCGAGAATGCCGAGGTGGGGAGGCACGCGCAGCTCGAGCTCGTGAAGTGACGGGGAAGGTTTTTCAGCAGAGAGCAATCCGAATTTATCACACCAGGCAAGGCATCAATAACACTGCGCTGTCGAGTCACTCGACGCGAACATTAACCGAAAGATTAGTGACTTTGTATGATGATTAAAGCGTACCGCAATAAATAATAGAATCTCGATTAAATAATTTTGCTGACAATAAAACGCCTGGGTTATAAAAGATATATCTCAAAATTATTCAAAAATGATTTAAAAAATATTTTAAAGGAATCATGTTACATCTTCACTCAGAACTGAGATATTAAGATGGGGCCAAATGGGTGGGTGAAAGAACCTGTTCCAGTTCACCTTATTGGATCACTAAGGGTATTTGTCTGGTCCACAGCCTTTTTTGTCGAATTAAGATGTATTCATAAGAACACATGGCAGAAGCTAAGTACTGTATATGTGGGCTTGGTTTGTACTTGGATGGGAGACCTCCTAGATAAACTAAGTTCCCACCGGAAGTAGGGTTAGTGGGCCAGTAGGGGGCTAACTTCCCTCTGGTTGAAAAATGCCCCAGTGCTGTGATGATGGGGACACTGTGCTGTAGGAAACGCCACAGACCCCTCGCTCCGTCGCCATCCTGCCGGTCGGTGCCCGAAACGCGGGCTTTTCGCCGCATCCAGGCCAAAGAAAGCGCCTCGCTTCCAAAAAAAAATAAAAAATGAAATAAAGTAAAACAGACTTCAGCTCAGACTTCAGAGAGCTGGGGGGGTAACCCGCCGGGCCGTACGTGTTTACCGGAGGATTATTTCTGTCGGTGCTTTAGCGGAAATGAGTTCGTCGTGCTGTGACACCCTCCCCCCCCCCCCCCCCCCCCCCGCCACCCTCCAGATCCAGCGAAGAATAAACAAAAACATTTTGAGATGTGTTTTTCCCTTGCTCATTTCCGGATGCGTTTCATCTGAAGGCGTCTCTCGTTCTCCTGCTGAGCAGATGTTTGTGCGACTTCCTCGAGTAAATTGCGTTCTGCGTACAAGTGAATGGTCTGTGGGCTATCAGAATGGCCTCTCTTCAAACTGAGAATAATAGCCCCTCTCCAAACTGAGAATAGCCTCTCTCCAGGCTGAGAATAGCCTCTCCAAACTGAGAATAGCCTCTCTCCAGACTGAGAATAGCCTCTCTTCAAACTGAGAATAGCCTCTCTCCAAACTGAGAATAGCCTCTCTTCAAACTGAGAATAATAGCCCCTCTCCAAACTGAGAATAGCCTCTCTCCAGGCTGAGAATAGCCTCTCCAAACTGAGAATAGCCTCTCTCCAGACTGAGAATAGCCTCTCTTCAAACTGAGAATAGCCTCTCTCCAGACTGAGAATAGCCTCTCTCCAGACTGAGAATAGCCTCTCTCCAAATTGAGAATAGCCTCTCTCCAGGCTGAGAATAGCCTCTCTTCAAACTGAGAATAGCCTCTTTTCAGACTGAGAATAGCCTCTCTCCAAATTGAGAATAGCCTCTCTTCGAACTGGGAATAGCCTCTCTTCAAATTGAGAATAGCCTCTCTCCAAACTGAGAATAGCCTCTCTTGTAGATCACGGAGTGCGGGTCGAAGGTGGAGTCATTATCTACCACTAAAGGATTAGGCTCAGAGCTGGGTATTCATCATGGGTTTAACTCATCCTTCCAGTGCTAAGTGTAAAATGCTGTCCTGTGACCCATTTCCTGCTTCAAATACTGCAATCCTGTTCACCCTCTTACAACTACGACAGCACGTAACTTTTGTTGTAAACGTAAGACTTGGCATCAGACTCGGCATGTAAGACTTGGGATCAGACTTGGCATGTAAGACTTGGGATCAGACTTGGCATGTAAGACTTGGCATCAGACTTGGCATGTAAGACTTGGGATCAGACTTGGCATGTAAGACTTGGGATCAGACTTGGCATGTAAGACTTGGCATCAGACTTGGCATGTAAGACTTGGCATCAGTTCTGCTCGTTACCTAAACCCTTGTGTGTGCCCTCTCTGGATAAAGAGCGTCTGCTAAATGCTAAATGTGAGTCCGCACGGCCTTATAACGCTCCATAACCTTGTCATTTAAGAAGCTGAGACTCGGGTCAGTTGGGTTAGACACTATAAACCCCCTAGCAAGCACCGTGTTTCTGACTTAGACACTATATTCTGCCGCTAAGCAGTGTTACTGTGTTGCATTGTGGGAAATAACGAAGCGGGAACACTCGTTAAGCACACGCTGCTCTCCAGGTTCTGATAGTAAATGAGGCGAAGTACATTATTCACACACACGCACACACACACACTCACACACATACACACTCACACACACAGCATCTGAAATAAACCCAGTCCTCAGGGCATTCATTAGCCCTCCTCTTCAGTTGGGTTCGCCGTAAATGATTTAGATCTACGGCAAAGAGTCGTTTTAATCATCGACATCAGCGGCGTGGCTCCGCCACGGGACGCGAGACGCGGAGAGGGCGAAGGCGCCCGGAAGGTTCGCTCGTCCGCCGCGTTTTACCCGGAGACAACGATGGCGTCGGCGTCGGCGTCGGCGGCCGATCTCTCCGCGCATCCGCGAGAATTCAGAAGCAGGCTCCGTAAAAAAGGGGGGGGGGGGCAGCGTCCCAGTTTCCGCACGCGCGCAGACATCAGACGCAAACGCCGCGACGTCCCCGCCGGCGGCCCGTCGTCGCCACGTCGTCGCCACGGAGCCCGGAGTTGGAGTCGCTCCCTTCAGAGCGCCGACGCGCTTTCAACATCAACGCCGTCAGAACCGTCAGCGGGGCTTTCTCATCTCGACTTCCTGAAAAGCACACCCGCGTGCGGCCGGGATATAAACGCGACGGGGCGTGGTCTTTTTTCGGGGGGGGGGGGGGGGGGGGGGCGTTCGTACCCGCGTTGTCGGAGTCGGGGGGTTCGGAGCCGAAACGCGTGGGACGGACCCGGCCTCACGTGGGACTGGCAGCGAGCGGCTGCTGCTCCTTCAAGCGGAGGTCTTGGCAGGTGTTCGATTTTCTTCGAGTCGTAAACCTCCCTCCTCTTCCTGCGTCTGAGTCATCCTTCGGTTTCTTCGGCGGCGCTGATCTCGCCGCGTGTGGCGCGCTGGCGTTTGTTAATGCGGCTGATTTGTAATCTGTGACTGTGTGGTGACACAGCCTGGGTTGGAAACTATGGAAACCGGTGCTGCTGATTGCACATTTTGCTGTGTTTTCTGCTTCTGTCTGCCTGCCTGCCTGACTGCCTGTCTGCCTGCCTAACTGTCTGCCTGCCTAACTGTCCGTCTGCCTGCCTGACTGCCTAACTGTCCGTCTGCCTGCCTGACTGCCTAATTGTCCGTCTGCCTGCCTGACTGCCTTTCTGCCAGTCTAACTGCCGGTCTGCCTGCCTAAAAAAGCGACTGGTCAAAGGGGTCTTCCGCCTCATTAAAAACCCTTCGGAAGGGCAGTCTGGTGAGAGAGAGCGGGAGCCGCGCGCGGAGTCTGGCGGCTCGCGAGGCCGTGAGCGCGCTCCCTCGCTCCCCCCCCCCCCGCCCCGCCCGGCACCCCCCTGCGAAAGCACTGGATAAATTATGGATCCAATATTTCACATAAAGGCCGTGTCACGTCTTCATCTCCTCTTAATGATGGCACATTTTATACAGCCTGTCAGCGGGGGAACGGGAGAGAGAGAGATGGGGAAGAGAGTGATGGAGAGAGCCCGAGAGAGGGGAGAGAGAGAGAGAGAGAGCCCGAGAGAGGGCAGAGAGAGAGAGAGAGAGAGAGAGGGCAGAGAGAGAGAGAGAGAGAGAGTGAGAGAGATGGGGAACGGAGTGACGGAGAGAGCCCGAGAGAGGGCAGAGAGAGAGACAGAGAGGGCAGAGAGAGAGAGAGAGAGAGGGCAGAGAGAGAGTGAGAGAGGCTGCAGTAAAGGAGGGAGAGTGAGGGATGAAGAGAGGTGGAGGGAACAGGGGCCTGACCTCATGCTGAGCGCCTCCAGGTCAGGTGGTCTCCCATGATGCAGTGGGGGCCACAGAATAGCACCGTCGTGGTGTTCCGGGCACACAAAATGGGGTGAGAAGGTGATTGAGTCGCATAATTAAATAATTTCTCAATTAAATATTCTACGGCTCCTAAGACCGAATACTCAAATCTTTTTTTTTTTTTTTTTAATCAAGAGCCATTAAAATTCAGAGCCCAAAGAAATCAGTCAAATGATCACGTGATAAAATATGCAGACAGGCATTTGGTCCTGATTGGTGGAATATTTTGGGCCCCGCTGTGGGCAGACAGGGGCCAGGGGCGGGGGTCAGAGGTCAAGGGGTCAGGGGTCAAGGGGTGTGGCCAGAGCTCTGACCGGACGACATTGTGTACTGCTGTGCGTGCTCACAGTGAAACCACACGTTGGGCATTTTATGTTAATCACGTCGTTTGCTGCAATGCGTTTCAACACAACTCGTTTCGCACGGCGCAAGAGCATCCCCCACGCATTTTCAACGAATGAATGCGTTTGGAATCGCCGTGTGTGCAAAAAAAGTCTGACTGTTACAATTTTACAACATCATTTGGCGTCATGTGGCGACATAGCTCAGGAGGTAAGAGCGGTTGCCTAGCAGTCGGAGGGTTGCCGGTTCAATCCCCGCCCTGGGTGTGTCGAAGTGTCCCTGAGCAAGACACCTAACCCCCAACTGCTCTGGCGAATGAGAGGCATCAATTGTAAAGTGCTTTGGATAAAAGCGCTATATAAATGCAGTCCATTTACCATTTACCATTGTCCTTTATTTTGGCCCAGAACTCACATACAGTTCCGCGCTGGACTGTAAGCGCTTGCCGTCAGCGTATCCGTACGGCACGCGACGAGACCCCCCATCGGCGTTACGGATTTAGCCGGGCCTGTTAAGCGTTCGCTTCAGCGGTCAGTTACGTGTTCAGCAGCGGCGGCGGCGTATTTTTGAAACGGCGGCAAAGGTCAATTAGACAGCCGTTGCTCATTCCGCCGCACCGCGCGGCTTTCTGAGATAAGCATCTGTCCCCAGGTTTTTCAATCGGGTCCAGCGTATAATTAAAACCATGAAAAGAAAAGACATCGGAAGAAGAAGGGGGGGGGGGAGGCAGACTCTTTGATTTAAATTCATGTACAGCACCTTACAGGAGGAAATTAGATTTGGTCTCATCTTCCGAAAGATTCCTTTTTTAATCTTTAACGACGAACGGCTGCCGGATCGTCTCGACGCGCGGACGTCGAACGCACCGGACAGGCGGAGCGGGTTCTCCCTCCGCCCCCCCCCCCCCCTCCGTGCTGACGGGGAACGTTCCGGAAGGCCGTCGCGCGCTTTCGCCGGTCGGAGCGTACCGCGGGAAGAAAGAACCAGCGGCCCTTCCGCCTCGTCCCGTTCAAAAAAAAAAATCTCTTCCTTTCGAATTTATACTCGAAAGGGGACGCCTTCCTTTTAAAAAGGAGTCCGCTATTACACTTCAAAGGAGCTCTGATACGCGCTGGAGCGGAGGCTGCTTTTAATGCGAATACAAAGTAAAGTGCCTTTCGTGATGGGCCTACTCTGACGTGGTTCAATTTTGTTGTCATCCGGGAACACTTCAAGAAGGAGCACACACACTCTCGCGCTGGATGAAGCACAAGCACCTACACATGCAGTGACATTCATACGTGTGTGTATGCCTGCGCGCACATTCAAACTTTAATAATAATCCTAATGCATTTATTTGAAGAGCGCTTTTCTTACAAAAGCACTCTCAAAGGTATCGATGGAAATAGTATTTGATGCAGGATGAAGGCAGACATTGAATGAAACAGGAATACAGGTGAAATAGTTGCAAAATGTGTTTTTAAATTGGATTTAAAAGGAGACAGACCCACAGACCCTGATAAAATCTGGCAGAGAACTGGCATATTTCATAAAGCTAGAGCACCGCCTGCTCCCTTTAAAATTCACCACTAGGACAACAAGCAGATCTGATCTTTGAGATCCAAGGCGGGGACCTCAGATTAACAGCTTCGTTTGAGTCGCCGATTGGCTGAGGAATCCGCTCTCCTCGTTTCCACGGCCTGTATCGGCCGCACGATCGAAAGGAAACCATGAAAAGCCCGGAAAGGGACCGCGCCCCTCCGGGACTGGAGTTTGAGAGCCCCCCGGTCTGAGGAAAAGAGGGAGAGAGAGAGGGTGAGGGGGAGGGGGGGGCAGGCACTGGTGGAAAAGTGCCGTCCTGAGCGACGCCCAAATCTCAGCCTCCAAACCAGCTGAAGGGCGACAGGACCTCTGACCGACCGGACACCCCCCCCCCCCGGTAACTTAGGCGACGCAATCACCGATTTGCGTATCGTCCCGTGGACTTACCGGCCGTGGTCAATCCGAGGCCGCGAGGCTCATCCGTGTGCCACAGCGTGGTGCTTTAGCCGAGTGAGCCACCGGGCTACCCCAGCTACACTATTACACTATGCTAAATATTTGGCGCGCTCAATAAACGCTCCATCAACGCCCCATTACGTTCAATTCTGCCGTTTTCCAGCTTCCTCGGAATGAAACAGAGTTTCAGTCAAACCCGCAAAAGGCCCCCCTCTCCCTCCCCCTTCCCCCCTTCCTTTCTGATTCCCTCCCACACCGCAGGGAGCAGTCAAAAATAATGTGCGAGGCTGGCGTTATTACTGAACGGAGAGACAAAATCTCATCTCCAGTCAGAAAGCTGTCATCACGGTGATACCACACGAAGCCGCGATCCAACAGTGAAATATTCTCGCGTGTCAGGAAGAGTGTATATCAGAAAGGGAACAGACAAGGTCAGGGTGAACACAAAATAGGTTTAAGAAGCTCGGTAGACAAAATCGGTTTGGTTATGTAGTGAGGAATATCAAAGTTCCGTTTATTTGAGTGCTGCTTATGCAAAATAAAAAAGATGTGGTATGTGTTATGACACCATCCGCTTGGTTTTCAGTGAATAAAAAGCCAAGTTGTTCTCACATACAATACAGGGTCTTTGTCCTCTCAACTCAAAATACGGTATCAAATTTGAAGTTTGATTATTCGGCTCAAAAAAACTTCTGTTCAAAGCCTTTGCCCCCCCTTCCTGATTTCCTCCATCGCTGTGCATTCGTCACACCGAAGGGTTCCAGATCTTTGGATGAAACGTAATGTTAAATGAGTCGCGTTTAACGCCGCAGCTATGAAATCAAAAGTCATAATCAAACTTGCCACACACATCTATTACAGCAAAAAAAAGATCAATTGTGTGTTTTGTAGTGAAAACACAGTCTCGCTGGACCGCGAAGCAGGAAAACAGCTATTTACTGATTTACCGATGAGTGACAGGCTGTTTCTACATGAAAAAATATTGATTTTGGGGTTTAAAATTCAATGAAGGAGGCTTTATCACAGGGGGTCTGGCGAGGCTGAGTCATTTGTGACCCTGTGGACAAGCGGGGGAGGGAAAATAATACACCCCCACAAGTGTATAAGGCTAAGTGCAGCGGCCAGGAAGACCACATGCGTCTCCTCAGTTCGGAAGCTATAATTGTGTAATTTACTAAAGACTGCTGAGCATATTTTTTTTTTGTTAAATTGTTTTTACACAGCCATGTTGTTGGACCTGTATATAACACAGGACTGTCATTAGGGCTGTTGGTGGAGAGATTCTGCCCACACCTGCATCAGAGAGAGAGAGAGACTGCTTTGGCGACAATGGCTGATTTACATTCATGCCAATAAATCCATTTGAATTTGAGAGAGAGAGAGAGAGGGAGAGGGAGGGAGAGATAGATAGAGAGAGAGAGAGAGAGAGAAAGAGAGAGAGAGAAAGAGAGCGAGAGTGTTATCACAACAGTCCCAGAGCTGTTTCATCATCCCTTCAGCGCGCCACGCCAAGGAAGTTAAAGCGGTCAGCTTCGACCGGCGCGACGCGACGGAGTGGCACCCGTTTCTCCTCGTGGGAACGTTTGGTCCTCCCGTCTCTTCCGCTAGAGAGAGAGAGGAACCAAAAAAGCTCTCGCGCGCCTTCAGGGACATTCCAGCCCGCGCGACGAATAATAAAAAACAAAAAACAAAAACAAACAGGATAAAGCCCAGAAAGAACACTTAATTACCACGGGGTCGAGAGCGACTGTTGACCCCGCGACGCTTCCTTACCGCGGCGCTCGCCCGAACGGCGCGGGAGCGAACCGCGGCGGGTTTAGCGGGATTAGCGTCGGCCGGCGCCGCGAGGCGGGTTCAGGTGGGGGGGGGGAGACGCCGAAACTGTTTGTCGGGGGGGTTAATTGCCCGCCACCTGTTTTCGGCGCTTCCGGTAAATATGC
>NC_049219.1:7190766-7205766 GCF_013347855.1 Anguilla anguilla | reverse complement strand
ATTAAACATCCTGTTTTGTTATAACTGAGCCACTCCGCTCTGAGAATATTTTCAAGGGTCGTTTCTCACTGCAAAAATAATAAATCACATTCAGTGATTTAAATCAGCAAACACTTTAATCATTGTCTCACGCTTACATGTGTGTGCAGAAGTCTAAACTTTGGTCGACATACTGCACAAAAAGGCCAAAAAAATTTTCCATAAAAGCAAATCGAACAGAAGAGAACAGGGATTGTCCCTGAAGCCTGTACATATGGACTGCAGGGTTAATCAAACCAATCTTACTTGCATTGCATGGTTGTATACAAAGGTTTTAGTCCAAAATCAAAAATGATGCTAATATATTTTTGTGGCCCTTGGACAGCCACTGTAATAACGGTGGTGAGTTTTCATCAGGTAAGGGTGAGGCCCTTTCTTCTGAAAGAATCTCGTTGTTATACTTCAGCAAAGTTCAGCCAAGATTTCACCCGACAGAAAGTTAAACCTTGAAAGTATTTGTTTTATTATGTGATGATAAAGGAACGGGAGAACAGAAAGCATTATGGAACAAGTATTTCTCAAGTGCTGCCACAGGAAAATTCAATATTATTTTACAGAATTATTTTACGTGTCATTCAAAACACTTCTTGCCGCCGGCAACAAAGTTTTTTTGAACATTTCCCACCTTTCACATTAGTGCTTAGTTTTTATGTCGCTTCCACTTACTACAAATTATGACAGCAGCTTCCAGAATAAAATCCCCACACAAAAAAAAAAATCAAGCCACTCTCATCTGCATTTAAGTGCCTTACAAATTCTCCATCCTCTATTTAGGTTTATTTACTCTACGCAGAACAATTGAATCCGCAAATTATTTATTAACGTAAATAACCTTGCAAAATTGGAAAAATGCCATCGTGACATCTGGCACTGTTGACTCAGACAAAAACACACCTATACCAGGAGTTCAGGAGAATGAGGATGTAGCCAATCGCTACAGAGAAGGGTGGCAGTGCTCCACGAAGCCTTGTTTGGCAATGACCCCGACGCCACCGATCCAGAGGGACGGTATTCTCAACAAAGTCGGCAGGGATGCGTGAGAGGTTCCGGGTTCGAATCCCTGGTTCCAGTACACCGGACACGATCAGTAAAGCGTAGAAAAGTATTAGAATCTAAAAACAAATATGTACTTGACCCAGGTCTGCGGCATACGCAAGTTTCGTGTCCGAATATGAACGATATGGAAAAAGATTAACGATCTGCTGATGGCAGTGTCAAGGGGAATAAGTTTCGCTAAATAATGGGCCACAAGCTCCACTCCTCAGTCAGCAGATTTTTTTAGCTTTGGCAGGGATGTGGGCCAAATGAGCAGCTGAGCTCTGGCCCACATCAGGGGGTGAACAACAGGGCGACGCTGCTGAATATTCAAATAGCTTTTAAATGCAGTTCTCCAAAAAATGCAAAAACCGATGAGACCGTAGAGATTGTGAGGAATTACATTTGAAAACAGTTTCAGTGATCTCCTGAACCCATACGTTATCAGCCTGCAATATTTACAACGTCCGATCACATCATTACGTTAAATAATTTATATCTTATCTTACAAACTCAACCCCAACAACGCTCCTGGGGTCCTTTTTACAATGATCGGAAGCGTAGAAAGGGAGAAAGTTCCTGACCTGCAATATCCAGATATTTTTTAACTAGCCTAGCCTACCTGATAAAAATTTTCTTATTATTCTGTGAGGGCCAGTTCTGTAGACACAGATTGACCTTTGTCCTAGACTAAATTCAATTCTGAATGGAGATTCTACACACAAAACTCAGTTGAGTCTAAGACTAAGCTTAATCTATGTCCCTGAAACCGGCCCTAAATGCCTTCTAAAAAGTTCCTTCTAAAAACTGCACTGTCGTCACTGGAGGAGTAGCCTAGAATACAATGAGGTCAGAATAACAATAGGCGTTAGCTTGACTTTAACGTTAGCACTATCTCGAGCTTTGTCTTCATTTAAACATGGGTAAAACGCGGGTCGTTCGGTGTAAAAGGGTTATTTTCACCCATTATAAAGTAGCGTTTGCCTGTTTTGAATGAGCTTTAAAGGGTAAGCACCGCATAATGTCATCAGGCAAAGATATTAGAGCAATTCCTTTCAGTCCAGAGGTTTTTCATTACATTAGGCTTAAATTGTTGTTTGGTACGGCTTCAGATTTTTGACAGATCGATCACTCTTGACAGAAACGCCTGAAGTCACACCGGAAAATTACTTCTGTGGGATGCGTGACGTAAGAGAGGGAGAACACAAACAGCTCTGCTGTTGTACCTTTAGGTTGAAAAGATGGCAGAAATGGACAGCGTTATACAGTGTTAAAGACTCGCTCATTGATTGATGCAGCTCACAGCAAACGCGTGCACCAGGGGAGTCAGATGCGTATAATGCGTCGCATTAAAGAAGACGACAAGTGTGATCTATCTTCAGACAGTGCTCTTGCTTAAAAAAACATAAAAGAACAACAAAAAAAAGGAAGAAATAAAAAAAAGTAATTTGTTTCTGTGTTTTCCTCCCATTCTATTGGCCAGGTTGTACCCTTGCACAATTCAATTCTGCCCGACGACTCTAACCTTGGGGGCGTCCGATTGGCCGCTCGGGTCCGGCAGGCGCACACCTGCGCCGGCTCCGAAGCCAGTGCTTTGACCGCTGAGCCACCGCGGCGCGCTAACTTAAAAAGACATTTTGAATTCAGTAAAGGATGTTTGATGGCGGCTTTGCCCTTCCAAAAACGCAGGGACCTTCGCTCCGGCATCTGAATGAAGGCATCAGGGGGGAGGGTGGTTTAAAGGGGGGAGGGGGGGGGGGGGGGGGGGGGGGGGGTGGCACGCAGGTGCAAAGACTTGCTTCTCCTGAAAGGATGCAAAAGCACCTCCTGAATTTACTGCCTGACAGCTGAGGGACGTTGGCCACAGTCCACTCACAACGAGGTTTCCCACTGCAGGCTTCCACTGTTGACTGCAGCTAATGCAACTCAGGTGTTTTAGATGTTTATGTGTGTGTGTGTGTATGCACCCCGTGTCCACAGGGTCGAAATGGACCCACCCGTGTCAGAGCTCTTGTGAAAAAGCCTCTTCACGTCACCCTAAATCAATATTTTTCACCTGTCACTAATCAATAACTCAGTGAAAAATTGTTTTCCTGATTCACAGTCCAGAGATTGTTTCTTCAAACTACGCCACTCGTTTTTAGTACAAAACACGTGATTGATTTTTTTTTTGTAATAAATGTGTTTGTGCTTAACAATCTTTGTACCCTGATGGTGTGGCACTTTTATAAAAATATTTTAAAAATGGAAATGCTTAACTTTTTCTAATGGTAGTGTCTCTCCAGGACAGGTTACCAAATTTCATGCTGAATTTTTCAGGGGTTTTCTCTGCTGTTAAACTCAGGACAGGGTCGTTGTTGACCCTGAGGACAACAGAAGGGTTAACCAGTTCATTGTCTGTTAGCCGAGAAACAGGGCTGTTCCTTTCAGTTTATTATGTAAATCTCCACCCAGTTCCCTGCGTTTCCGCGGACGAAGATCCGACAGCAAGATTAAAGCGTTTGCGAAAGCCGTCTATTTTAGCAGCTTCTGAGTCTATCGCTCCTTTCCCTTTTTCCTTTGTCATTTTGCGGCCGCCGGTGTCAAAGTCTCTCTCTCTCTCTCTCTCTCTCTCTCTCTCTCTCTCTCTCTCTCTGTTCTCTGCAGGGCCCGGCCGCCCGAGAGCTCCGTGCCGAGCCGCCGCGGCGCGTCCGCGTCCGAGAAGACGGACTCCGGCGCTTTGAAGCCGGCTCCTTTGAAGTTCGAAGAGCGCGGCGGCGGCGGTGGCGGCGTCTCCGAGGCATCAGCTCCGCCCCAGAGGGACCGCGGGACGCCTTTCAGGGACGGACGCGCGCTGGAGGCGGGACCAAAGCGGCGGGGACACAGGTGGGCCGTGGAAGAATAGCCCCTTTCATGTTTAACTCACGCTCGCGCCTCCTTTCATCCCCGGCGCTGAGACGGTGTGGGCCGTTCGCTCCTTGTCTCAATCCATTCCAGGACTCACGAAGGAGAACAGTTAGAATATCTGTTGCTTTGTGGGGACATGGCGACACTTATCGTTTTTTGGAGAATCTAAAATGCGGCCCTAAGAAATTTGAAAAAGTAACAAGGTCATTATGTGGCATGCCCATCGTATCCCCAATTTCATAATTGTTAGCAATAACATTTAGGAATTTAAAAAATAATAAGCTAGTAGCAAAGATGCCGTAATTAAAAACTAGCGATGCTATACATTGAAAGCTCCATTTTACTCCATTAGGGACCATATGTCCCCATAAGTTGATTCAACTCTGGACATTTCACTGTGTAAATGCAATTGTTGGCTTTCTCTCTTCACACACACGCTATGAACTGTTTAGAATTCACCAAAGGGAAAGGGCCAGTCTGTATCAGTGAATATCCAGTATATATAAAAATCCCGCACACAATTTACTAGTCGACAGTGTTTACAAAACCTGTATAATGTTTACAATCTTCTACTGTACATACATGTGCACACTGACACACTTAAAAACATTTTCAGACCAGAAAGGTGTATTCGAGTGTCATAACCAATCAGTTCTGAAAATAGACACGTCCAGTCAAGTCACAGTAAATAATGGTTCGGTGTAAAGGCGCAGCCAAGAGTTTTAGGAAACTTGGCAGGCGGGGCCTGCTGTTCGCGGGACGTGCGTTTTTGACGAGAGCGGGTCGGCGCTGACGCGCTCAGTCGACGTTCGTCCCTCGTCCCGCGCGGCTTCCCGAGCCCGGCGACGCGCGTGTGGCAACTCCCGATGAATTCATCTCTGTCAAGCGGCCGCGGTTCTCTCTTCCCCCCCCCCCCCCCCCCCCCGCGTCTGTCGGAAAGCGCCCAATAATGCCCTCGCTCCTCGCGTCTCGGCTCGGCAGGCTCCCCCCCCAACCCCCAAGCGCCGGCGAATCGCGAGCCGGTCGACAGGAAAGGCAGACAAAAAGCGGGCGTCGGCCGCGCTCGGGAGATGATGGATGCGCGGCTCTGAGGGAGATGACGGACGGCTGAGAAGCCTTTCTTCGTGTCGTACAGCGCAGCGGCAGCCCCCTGACTGACGCAGCCAGGCTCTGAGTGCGCGCAGGCAGGAGCGCCTTTGGGCTGAGTGTGGGGGGGGAGGCATGGCAGACGGCAAACTGACAAGTGTGCGGGGAGGAGACATGGCAGACAAGCAAACTGCCAGGCCCCAGCGCCCACTGTAATTGCTGCGAAAATTATTTATCTGATTTTTTTTTCTCCTTTTACTGCAACCTTTTTTTTCCCCACGGCTATGCATGGCAGATTGTGGTCACTCACTCACTCACTCACTCACGGACGACCTTTGAGGGACGTTTTGTGGGACGCATGCGCAGGTAGTGCTTCGTTTAGTAGGACGCACGCGCAGGTGGTGCCAGCTAAAATGTGTCTGCGGAAGTGAGTTGCGCCGTGGGTCTGGACGGTTCCATGCTTGTTTTGTTACCCCCTCCCACCGGCTTTCTAAACCATCTTTAGTCCTGCGACGAGATCAAAATACAACAAGCCTAATTAAACTTGTGGAAAGTAATTTAAAAAAACCGCTGCTATCTGCAAGCAGCACATACGGGGTATCTTTGAAGCGGGTCGTAAATAAGAGCGCTGTTTACTTCCCATTAAAATAAAAGGTGGTCATGGGTGAAAAATGTTTTGAGTGCTGGATTTGCTCAGGTACCTTTGCAATGGAATTAGCTTTGATAGCAGGAGAGGCACGGGAGGATAACGCGAGCCTTAATTTGAAGTCTGGGAAATGTGTCGCACTTGCGAGGCTCTTCATCAACAGACGGAATTAAAAACGGCTTTCTGATCACAGGATTTCACCAAGGTGCGAATCCTCCGGAGCCGGTCTGAACCGGTCTGAAGACGCTAACGAATGCTAATAAACGGGCGAGCGCTAAGAACGGCACAGCTTCCAACTGGCATGTCTGTACTGCAGTTTACCACGAGGCCAAGCAGTTACACTTTAGTCACGGCTTTTTACAGAGTTCACGGGAATGTCATTTGGCAAATATCGCGAGTCCTTCGGCTGGCACTGACACCGACGCACTGGTGCATCTCATAGCTTGTCTACGAGACATACTGCAGCCTTTACTGGAATTTGCCGTGGTGAAGTTGAACCTACCTTTAAAAAAAGTCATGACGATTGGACCGGAGGAGTCACATGACTTGTCTTTTGCTCGTGTTCCCCGCAACCGCCGAACGACACGGACGGGTTTACGCCGCTCAACTCTGGCGACGGGCAAAATGGCGTCGGGCACAACATCAGTCTGCGAACTGCCGGTTTTTGGCGTGCGCCACCTCTGTAGAATTAAGACGGGCGTTTTTAATCTCAGCCGCTCCAGCGTGTACCCCCCTTATCTTTCGGGAACAGATTTCTCCAGGCGAGTCTTACATTCCGCGCCCCGGCGTCGAGATCCCTCTTCAGAAACCCGACCCGACATTTTTGACGGCGCTCGGAAAACAAATCGGTCTGGCGATAAGCGTTGCGGTCGGCGTGCGAGGCGAAGGGGGGACGGAACCGAAAACAAAACCGATAGCGGCTTGTGTGTGTTTTTCAAATTCATAGCAAAAATCTTGAAAAACGTGGCGGGACCCCTGGAAGTAGAAAATAGGCACTCAGAAAATATGCACGTTCATGCCTGTTCGTGGAGAGAACAGAAGAGAAATGTATTTATTTAAAAGATTCACCGAACACCCAGTGCAGCTTGAGAGAGACAGACAGACACACATACATGAGGGCATGCGCACGCACACACACACACAGAGTTCACAGCAGGACCCCAGGCTTTCAGGCATCCAGTTCCAGGCTCTGGCTGGATGTACCCTGATCTAGTCTGGGTAACTGCTATCTAAAACAAAAAAAAAACACGTTTTCAGCCTACACAAAATGGCAAGTTAGTACCGCCTACAATGCGCTGCCTGTAAGTCATTAATTAAAACTCGCAAAACCCCGGCCTGCCATTAAAAGTATTGATATCAAGGCCAAGATACAACAAACAATACTGGCTGTCTTAGCTCGCACAAATTAAACTTGCTCTATTCCAGAGCGACGCACGCTAACGTTTCCTAAATGATTTCTCACAACTTGGCGGATGGCACAACCGCCACCCTGATAGCTCGTTATGAGGGTAACAGTGCGATGGTAAAAGACAAGCTGTGAGACTGTTATTACACTGCTCAGCCTGTTTCAGCCTTCTCTGACATCAGATAGCATCGAATGGAAAATGAAACTGACACACTGAGAAACACCCTCTTCTGATATATATATATATATATATATATATATATACATAAAGAGCATTTACACACACATAAATGTGAGCGTATGCGCCAGACCTGGGTCAAATATGTATTTGTTTTTGGATTCAAATACTTTTCTACGCCTCACTGATCTTGTCTGGTGTATTGGAACCAATGAAATACTCTCAAAAAGTGCAAACTCCGCCTTCTGGTTGCAGTCGATGCCGTTGCCCAGAAGACTGAACTGGGTCTGAAATTAAAGAGAGGAAAATAGCTGTGTTCAGTCTTCTTCTGAAAAACAAAAAAAGCAAAACTGAAATACTGCCATCAGACTGTCTGGATTTACTATTACAAGAAGAAGAACAATAACAACAACATTTATAAAGTTCCTTTTACGTGGTGGGCAAATTGCTAAAAGACGTGTGAACCAATGCAAGCACAGATAAAGAAATAAGGCAGAGTCAAGACAATTAACATTTAATGGAATAAGAATAGAGGGAAAATGGTTACATGAGGTTGAAAGCCAATAAAAAGAAAATGGTTTTTTTCATTAGATTTAAGTAAAAAAGAGAGTTTTAAATGGGTGGCTTAAATGCCTGGTTGAGGAGGAGGCTGTTCGCAGAGCACCTCAGGGAGCGGGGCAGGGAGCAGGCTTTTAAGAGATCGAGACCGAGCCCCTTCTTAAAAGGCGAGGGGCAAAACTTTAAAATGAGTTCTGAGAGAAACCGGCGAGGCTTTGCGAGGCCCAGGGAGGGCGTCGTGCGAAATCTCTCGTTTGTGTCGACGAGAAGGCCCGGCAGCTAAAATTCCGAAGCCCTTTTTCATCGCCGTAATACATCATAATAACCGTAAGCGTTTCGTTTTCCGAACGGAAACCCCGGCAGAATTCTCCCGGCAAGGATTCCCGACCTCGCCTTCTCACCGAGCCCCCCCCGGAGTTGTCACGGTGACTAATTGCGGGTTCCCCCCCCCCCCCCGAAAACGGCGGATTTCTTATCGCCCGTCGTAGCCCGGCGCGCTAACGGCGGCGGCGGCTCCCGTCAGGGCTTCGAAGGAGCCGAGTGGCGTTTTGATAACGCGAGAGGAACCGCTAGCGCCCGTCGTCGGCTTTGTGGCGCGCGGTACGAAGTTTCACCTCCGGAACATTTGCCGGAAACGGCCCCCCGTTAATTAAACTGGCATTTAATTAGAGCCGAGTGCTCTGCGTTATCAGCGCTTTCCCCGATAATGAGAGCCGGAGAGAGCCCTCCACAAGAGGACTGAACGCCGCCCTGGGGGGTTTTACTGAACACTGTTCCACTGCAGAATGCAGATCACTGGGGGGTTTTACTGAACGCGGTTCCACTGCGGAATGCAGATCACTGGGGGGTTTTACTGAACACTGTTCCACTGCAGAATGCAGATCGCTGGGGTTTTACTGAACACTGTTCCACTGCAGAATGCAGATCACTGGGGGGTTTTACTGAACACTGTTCCACTGCAGAATGCAGATCACTGGGGGGTTTTACTGAACACTGTTCCACTGCAGAATGCAGATCGCTGGGGTTTTACTGAACACTGTTCCACTGCAGAATGCATATCGCTTTGGGGTTTTACTGAACACTGTTCCACTGCAGAATGCAGATCACTGGGGGGTTTTACTGAACACTGTTCCACTGCAGAATGCAGATCGCTGGGGGGTTTTACTGAACACTGTTCCACTGCAGAATGCAGATCGCTGGGGGGTTTTACTGAACACTGTTCCACTGCAGAATGCAGATCACTGGGGGGGTTTTACTGAACACTGTTCCACTGCAGAATGCAGATCGCTGGGGTTTTACTGAACACTGTTCCACTGCAGAGTGCAGATCACTGGGGGGTTTTACTGAACACTGTTCCACTGCAGAGTGCAGATCACTGGGGGGTTTTACTGAACACTGTTCCACTGCAGAATGCAGATCGCTGGGGGGTTTTACTGAACACAGTTACACTGCAGAATGCAGATCGCTGGGGGTTTTACTGAACACTGTTCCACTGTAGAATGCATATCGCTGGGGTTTTACTGAACACTGTTCCACTGCAGAATGCAGATCGCTGGGGTTTTACTGAACACTGTTCCACTGCAGAATGCAGATCGCTGGGGTTTTACTGAACACTGTTCCACTGCAGAATGCATATCGCTGGGGTTTTACTGAACACTGTTCCACTGCAGAATGCAGATCGCTGGGGTTTTACTGAACACTGTTCCACTGCAGAATGCAGATCGCTGGGGTTTTACTGAACACTGTTCCACTGCAGAATGCATATCGCTGGGGTTTTACTGAACACTGTTCCACTGCAGAATGCAGATCGCTGGGGGGTTTTACTGAACACTGTTCCACGGCAGAATGTAGATCACTGAGGGTTACTGAACACTGTTCCACTGCAGAATGCAGATCACTGGGGGGTTTTACTGAACACTGTTCCACTGCAGAATGCAGATCGCTGGGGGGTTTTACTGAACACTGTTCCACTGCAGAATGCAGATCACTGAGGGTTACTGAACACGGTTCCTCTGTTTCCACTGTTCCTGGAAGCCCTCCCCACCCTCATGTGAAGGAGCTGAGCTAAGCCCCCCGCCCACCCCCCCACCCCCCCCCACTGCAGTTAAGTCAGGGGACAAACCCTGAGGGGCCCCATGGGCTGTGATTGTACCGACCCCCCTCCTGACCGTGCAGCACTCATAACGCGTTTGAGCTTCACTCAGCACGTACTTAGTTACCGCGGTTCCCAGCAACTGCGGTGTGTTTCCTGGGCCTGAAGCCAGACCCGCGAGACCGGTTTGTGAAATAAACGGCCTCTTTAGGAAAGACACGGGGACGCAAAGAGGGTTGCCAGCTTCAGTCAGGCGAACACGTCCAGCCTAGCAAGGCCGGTCCCAAGAAGGAAAATGTGCATGAATAAATAAATACATTTTGAACACAAAAACGAAAATAATAAAACTTAAAGAAATGGTTGTTTTTAAAATATCTTTGTAGTTAAAGATATTGTACTAAAGCGCACGCCTCAGAGTTTAAGGTTGCGTCACGTACTCACGCTGTGTTTTTATGCCGAACGGAAAGCTTAGAGGCATTGGGATCGCTGAGGCACGCTGGAATTTATCATCGTTTCGTGAGCGAAAGCGAGCAAACGGACGAAAGAGGCGAAGATCGTTATCCTGAAGCTCAGAGCCGGCAGAAACGCCAGGTCGCTTGTTTGGGAATTGGGAATAAACGCGTGGGTGCTATTTTCTTATTCTTGGATTGAATAGTGACTAATGAGCTGTCCGACCTCTGAAAAAAATGGGGATTTTGTTTTTGGATTGAATTGCGGTTAACGAGCTGTCTGACCTCCTCTGGAGAGGACGTTTTTATTTTTTTTTGCCCTGTAGTTTTTTTTCTTCCTTCCTAAAAAATGAAAGACCGTGGTCTATTCTTCAGGGCCCATTTTGTGCTGTCAGTTCGCGCTACTGCGAATGACTTTCCCTGACGCTATATATAGCGCATCGTTTTACGCTATCCGTTACAGCCCGCAATGCCGACCTCCGTCCGCTCGAGAAACGCGAGCCCTTTCGCTTAGGGGTCTTAAAATACACGCGGGACTGCGGTTGGAGGATATTCCGCATTCAGATGCAGGGGCTTTGCCACGGAGCCTTTAATTAACCCCCCGGAACGGGCAAGACGTGATTTATGGAGACGGAGCCCCCCCCCCCCCCCCCGCTTCCCCGATATCAGCGGGAACAGAGAGCAGGAAGTGGGTCAGGCCAACTGGGTCAGACAGAAGCACTGGGTGCGAGGGGGGGGGGGGGAGGTTGGTGGTGCTCCACGAGATGTTTAAGAAGGGCTAAAAATACACGCTAAACTTTTTTAAAAAACCCATCTGCTGTGTGTCATGGAAATGAGCCGCTCTGCGTCTGGAGGGATCGTGGGTATTGTGCCACCTTCAGAACGCTTAAATGAGATGCAGCGGCAGCATCTGGGAGAGAAGATGAGTTTTAATCTAAACGCATTCAGTCTAAACTGCAGCCGGCCTCGCCTTTGACTAACCAAGTTAAGCCAGCGTGCTGCTTTTTTCAACCCAGAACTTTTTTTAAAATAACTTTCAGCAAAGTTGCTGAGCTCATGGTATTATGCAGGTAATGAGAAAAAAGTTAGCGCTTCCTTAATTGTGTTTTCTGAGTAATTCGAACCTCTCCTGTGGGATTGGCCAGATAGAATTGCTAACTTCGTCCTACTTGAGTAGCAGGGCCAAATGAAATTGTGCGAATGAGACTGACAAAAGCCATTTAGGCCTCCCTTCGGGTTAAGGCAATGTGAGTTTAATGCCTTTAGAGCGAGCTTCTCATTCTCACCGCCTGCATACTCCTCCCACAAACCCTCCTGGTGCTCCAGCGCAGACGAGGCCTGATTAATCATGGATGTGAATGTAGTGATTAATAATGGATGTGAATGTAGTGATTAATCATGGATGTGAATGTAGTGATTAATCATGGATGTGAATGTAGTGATTAATCACGGATGTGAATGTAGTGATTAATCATGGATGTGAATGTAGCGATTAATCACGGATGTGAATGTAGTGATTAATCATGGACGTGAATGTAGTGATTAATCACGGATGTGAATGTAGTGATTAATCACGGATGTGAATGTAGTGATTAATCACGGATGTGACCGAACCGATCAGTCATGGATGTGAATTAAGTGATTAGTTGTGGATGTGAACGTAGAGGTTAACCATGCACGTACATGTAGCGAGTGCTCATGCAGATGTGGATAATCATGGATGTGAATGTAATGAGCATCCATGCAGGTGTGAATGAATTGGAGTTTTGGTCTCTCACATTCACCCAGATTGTCCCACAATTTAATTCCATTTAATGTCACTTCTCAGCTTTCTTGTTTGTGCAGAATGTCTGATGGTCTGAATGAATGTATTAATCCAGATTTGTTACATCTCTGTAGCCGCGGTATGCACGCCCCGCTGACTATCCATCTTGCTTCCTAATTAACAAATCCATCATTGATTTTCTTTTCAAAATATTAACAATAGGAAAAGGCAGATTTATAAGCAGAAAAGTAATAATACTTTCTTTCAATGTAACGTATGTCACTCTAACATGAGAGCTGGAGGTCTGATATGGCATGTCTGTTCAGAAAAGATTCCCATTGGCAGCCCACTAAACAAAAGCACTCGTGATTAGTTCAAATGTAGGTGCCATTTTAATTATGCAAGGATCAATACCAAATGTTCCTGTAAATAGGTAGTATCATACTTTCAACATAATACAGCTCATTTAAAATCTGAACTGCATAACATTGACTTTATGTCACAATGTTTGTTTTCTTTGGTTTTTAATGTATACCTATGAAGAAATTATGAGTTTGATTGTACAGGGTCTGTATACAGCGATGTGTATAATTCTCGCGCACCGTATTTCCCTTGACTGCAATCTAATTGGCTCCTGAACGCAGTTTTATGTTTCTGAGTCATTAAGTGCCTGAAAATGAACCAATCTTCTGTTGTTGCATGGTGCGCACACCTAGGTCTTTTTTTTAAGGTAGTCTGCATAGGTTCAGCACATCTCGCCCCCACACCTTCACTGGGTTTGCATTTCTGCTTCTGCGGCCTCCTTAACTGCCCTGCGTGACCCGTCGACAGAGACAAACGCGCAGTAAATCCCCCCCCAAGGGTGTTTCCAGAGCGCCGCCTCGTCGGCTAATCAGGAAGCGCCGGAGTCGCCTTCCCTCACCCCCCTGCCCTGATTACATTTCCATTATTTCCGAATAACACATAAAGGAAGAGTAAAGGGATGCGGGTTACCATGGAGTCACGGGGGCTCAGATTCACCACCACTCACTAACGCCGCAGGGAGAGCGACTCACAGCCCCCCCTTAAAGGAAAGCTGCAGGGGGTTCGTACGCGGGTGTGGAGTTCCGTCCGGGACTCTTACTCTGTCGCACATGCTTCAGCACCACGGACAGCTCCTGCTGAATCTGTCTATCTGATAAAGGCACAGATTGAGGAAATGTCTCGAGTTTGACAAGGCAACGCTATCGTTTCCTACAAACTTTATGCTTAGCAGGCGGCCCAGTCCAGCGGCACATCGTAGGTTCTAGTGTTTGCTCAACCACGCACTAGTTTTTTTTTAATAGGAGGGATTCAACCCTATGACCAACGTCAGCCTGAAAAAAAATCATCGCAGCCTGCGATCTGCCTTTTTGGTTGCTGATTGCTATGAAACACTGTTACGTGCCCTTGACGATGACGATGATGATGATGATGATGCTTCGATGTCGGGCACAGCTTGTTCTTGACCCGCAGTCTCACAGCTGTGGGCGGACGGAAGGCGCGCCGTAGCGAGCAGGCCGACGCTAACGCTAACGCTTTAGAGCCGGATCCGCTCGCCCGAGGGACTCTCTCACCTCGTCCCGGGACTTTGATCCTGCGAGCGAAGAGGGGGGGGGGCAGCCGGAGCTCATAGGGGGCGAAGAAATAAACGAAAATCCCGCGGACCCCTGAACTGCCTTAGGGATTTGTCAGAATGATTTCCATCAAACGGCTCGGAGGAATGACAAAACCAACGGGGGGGCCTCACCCCCTCCCCCCCCCTCCCCCCTAGTCAAACCCATTGCGCACAGAAAGCCAGCGCCCGTATCTCACACTGACTACACATAGAACTCATTTTTCGCGGGCCCCCCCAGATCTCAGCAGAACAGTTTATTAGTGTTTGTTTGTTTGTTTGTTTGTTCGTTTGTTGTGAGGCGGCGCGTCTCCAGGCAGCTCGCGGCAACAGTCGCCCGGGAAATCGGCCTCGGAGACGGCTCCACTGAAGCGGAGCCCTCCGTAGCGTCCGACCGTCAGTCCGCCAGCGCAGCCGCGCGCGGACGAGGCCAGATGGCGGCTGGATCCCTGCCGGTACCTCGCCGGGCCAGGCCTGGAATTCTTAATTAGGCAGCGAGGGGGGGGGGGGGGGGGCGGTGAGGGGTTTCCACTGCCTTATATGGCAGCCTGAGAATAACCCAAACCTCCCTACCCCTCCCCCTACAGGACAGGATCTTCCCCCCCTCGCTCACGCACGCTTCTTCCCGTTCCTTCGCCAAACGTCACAAACTCGAGAGAGATGACTGTTGGCGCCCGGCAACAGGGCATCCCGCTACGTGACGGGTGCTGGGGGAGGCCCTCTTCATTGGCTGTTTCGCGTCTGTCGCCACTACGGGGTGGACATCCAGGCAGAAGGTGTCGGGGGTGCCCCCTGGTGGTGAAAGACAGGTTCGCTTTTTCAGGTTTATTTTTCACCGCAGCCACCGTCGCCGGCACCAGTCCACGCCGCAAAAACAGGTCGCCCAGCGAAGACGGTAAAGGTTTGCCGTGACGAAACCGAAACGACGTTCGACTTTGCGATCTGATGCTCGTTTTCATACTACGCGTGGCGAGAATGAATCATTGACCTGGAGCACCCGCGATTTTCAGGTTCTCTGGTGGCGGAGCGCGGTTTATCGTACGGGGCGGGGGGGCGGGGAAGAGGCTCCCAGACGGAGGGCGAAGGAGAGATTAGCCCCGTGGCCGGACGGGTCAGAGGAGCAAAGCTCCCTCCCAGGGGAGCCGGGTACCCTATTAAGGGACGTCCCGGGGGGACCTGTCAGCTCTGCGGAGGGGGGAGGAGAGCTGGAAAGAGGCGCATCGAGCCT